>NC_134495.1:24241741-24539241 GCF_040206685.1 Ascaphus truei
GGGTGGGTGAGGGGAGGTGAAGGGGGGTGAGGGGAGGTGAAGGCCGCTCCCTCACCCCGGCCGGCCCGCTCCCTCACCCCGGCCGGCCCGCTCCCTCACCCCGGCCGCTCACCTCACCCGGCCGCTCACTCACCCGGCCGCTCACTCACCCGTCCGCTCACTCACCCCGTCCGGCCGCTCCCTCAGCCGTCCGGCCCGCTCCCTCCGCCGTCCCGGCAGCTCCCACGTGGATCTGAGGCGGGAGGCAGCTTGTTGTGGCCGCTCCCCCGCTGTGTCCCGGGCGCTCGCTCCCCCGCTGACTGTAGCGGCGCCGGGGGGGGGGGGGGGAGGGGAGGTGAAGGGGGGTGAGGGGTGGGTGAGGGGAGGTGAGGGGGAGGTGAGGGGGGGTGAGGAGAGGTGAAGGCCGCTCACTCACCCGGTCCGGAAGCTCCCACGTGGATCTGAGGCGGGAGGCAGCTTGTTGTGGCCGCTCCCCCGCTGTGTCCCGGGCACTCGCTCCCCCGCTGACTGTAGCGGCGCCGGGGGGGGGGGAGGGGAGGTGAAGGGGGGTGAGGGGTGGGTGAGGGGAGGTGAGGGGGAGGTGAAGGGGGGGTGACGGGGGGGTGAGGAGAGGTGAAGGCCGCTCACTCACCCGTCCGGAAGCTCCCACGTGGATCTGAGGCGGGAGGCAGCGTGTTGTGGCCGCTCCCCCGCTGTGTCCTGGGCACTCGCTCCCCCGCTGATTGTAGCGGCGCCGGGGGGGGGGGGGGCTGAAAGCGCGGGAAACAGGGAGACACGGGGAGAGGAGGAGGTGCGCGCGGGTGTGTGGCGGCTGATGTTCGGGGAGGAAGAGGCGGAGGCTCCGGGACCGGCGGGTATGTGAGCCCCACCCCCCCGGGTTATACATGCTGCTAATGTACACCCCCCCTACTGTGTGTGTGTGTGTGTGTCCCTGTGTGTGTGTGTGGTGTGTGTGTGTGTGTGTGTGTGTGTGTGTCCCTGTGTGTGTGTGTGTGTCCCTGTGTGTGTCCCTGTGTGTGTGTCCCTGTGTGTGTGTGTGTCCCTGTGTGTGTGTGTGTCCCTGTGTGTGTGTGTGTCCCTGTGTGTCCTTTGGCCCGTCACTCCGCCTCAGGCCAATGAGAGGTGTGCGGGGGCGGGCCAAGGGACCAATCAGATTTCCCCTAGGGACACCGGACATCCAGGCAGGCAGGCAGGCAGGCAGGCAGGCATACAGTGCTTTCACTAATATAGTATAAGATGAAATTATAGTGTCCAAAACAAAACCACTCTTGAATTTTTCCCCTAAAGGGTATTGCCTGGTTTAAAGAAAAATAGGGAGGAATAGTATAATTTGACGTTTGTTATATTCGACATTGTGAGACTCCACGCCAGGTAGATTTTCACATCCTTAAACTGTATACTGTTTAGAAATGTTTGTGGTTGGCAGTTAGATGAACTAACATTGATCTGGTGAGCTACAATGAAATGTTGAAACATCTGGCTTCGGTTACTCAACTTCATGTGCGACACGACTGTGAGGTGCAGAACTTGGTATTTTCAGCAACTTCCCTTAATCACGTCTCTCCCACCCCACCGCTTATAAGCATACTGTTTGAAAATATAAATGGTAATCTTTCTTGTTGCATGCAGGCATTTGGACGGTGATCTTGGAAGGCCACAAGAGTCTCGGTCAGTGGAACCCAACGCCGGTCCCCTAGAACCCCCCCAACGGGTCTGGTTTTAAGGATATCCTTGCTTCAGCACAAGAGGCTTGGTCATTTTGACTGTGCTGAAGCAGGGACATCCTTAAAACCTGACCTGTTGGGGGTTCTTGAGGACCGGAGTTAAGAACCACTGTTCTAGGTAATCATGAAGATGAACTCAGCCTTCGTTAGATTGCTGGAAAGGTTCAATTTGTGTCTAAAAGTCTTTCGACTGCATTTTTCTTTTGTAATATTGTTTTAGGTGCAGCAGATAAAGAAAAGCTCCTGCTTCATGGCAGAGCCAAAGAATATCCTGGTGTTAATATCCTTGATTTCTATCATTGATCTATTCACTGTAAAGTGATAGCCATCATTAGTCAATGCCATTCACTTAAAGACCATTAGTGACTGATAATGGTGAGTAGACCCATAGAACATTTGTGAGCACCAAAACATGATGGTTGAGTGTTTGAAAACTTGGTTCTAAGGACGCTCGCTCTTTCACATGCTCATCCTGTCAATATCTTCTTTTACTCCCAAATGTCTGTCTTATTTACTTCAAATGTCCTACGATTTGTTTTTTACCAATATTAAAACAAAAACAAGGGTTGCCATACATGAGTATAAATGTACGTACATGTTATGAGTTTATGTGTAGGATATATCACACTGTACATGCATGAGTTCATGCAGAAATTATAGACTTCTCGCAACACCCCCTCTCCCCCAAAGAGTGGCTACTTCCAAAAAAGAACAAATTGTTCTACTGTGAGGCATATGTCATTTGTAAGGCATATTGTCTTCATTTGCAAAACAAGAATGAATGCAGAAAAAACATGGCCTAAATCCTAACGGGCCAGTAGTTGAAATAGCTGTGCATATCTTGTAATGCTTTAATTTTCTTCATCCTGCATCTTTACGCAGGGTGCATACAAGCATAATGACTTGATTATCTACCATCATGAAGAACACGTATTATTCATAAACGTATGATAGCCCTTGCCGTCTGTTGCCTGTACTGTAAGTTCATGACTGCATGCCCGTTTCTGTTGCAGTTTCAGGTTCTGTTCAATTTGTTCCATCTTTTTTCTTCTAATTTTCAGTCCATGTATCCCATTTTACAAGCGCTCCGTGGAAGCACTATTTTGGCTTATTACAGTAGACTGCCTCCTTTCTTAATCCTAAACGTAACGGCATCAGACAATTGACTTGTAATAGTCTTCTGATGTTAGGCGTGTGACGGAAGGCATCAAGTTTTATAATCCATCCCCTTCCCCCCGCCCCCCCCAAATCTCACTGGATTTAACCCCTTGATTGTCAGGTGGGCCTTGGCATGTATTGCAGTTTACATTGGTATTTACTGCCTCATTGTTGCATTAACTCTTCCTTGTCCTTTCCCATGTTTTTCTTGCTGGTTGGTTGTTATGCAGAAGTGTGACCACATCGGGTTATGTTATCACTACTGAGTTCAAAGGAACACTGACATGGGCTTTTCAAATGTGTTCAGCATTATTGTACAATCCTCCGTTTTGTCATTCTGGTTATAAGCACCTTAACAATTAATCTATATCTACTATTCATTTTCATCCAAAGTGGCACTGTACTTTTTATAAAAGTGTTTTGTATTTTAAAAGAAGCCATTAGTATGTCTTAACATATTCACATATGCACATAAGGCAGTATAAATTATGTTTACAATAATGTTGATGTAGTTGTTAAATTTGAACCTCGGGACAGATCATCATAGCTTTTGAGACCTCCCAAGTCTGTTTGGCTTGTCGTCTACAGTTGTGACTTTTCACAGTTTGTGTGCAACAGCTGTAAAGAACGGTCCTGTTTTGTCCAATAAAGTTGGATAATGTGTCTTCTATAGTGCTGTAATATATGCACGGGTGCAGATTCCGGGTAGAAACCATACAACTTCCAGTCTAGGAATGCTATGCATACAGCTGACAAAATAATGGCACCAGATTTCTAAAATAAAATAGTTTTGCCCTAGTTTTGAAGCTGACAGACCCTGATGCATAACCTACCAAGTTTGAGTCCAGAGGCATTGCTAGGTTTACTAAGCTCCGATATAGGGTTTTGCACCATGATCTTGTTATTCCCCATTCAAGTCAATGGCAGATAACACATCAGAGTTTAGTGCATTCCAGCGCTACAGAGGTAAAGGGACTTCTATGGAAGTGACTTTGAGATATAAACTGGCTTCATGGACTTCAAGGCAGTGATGCTGCCACTAGACAATTCTTCTAGTTTTAAGAAACTGTTGATTTTTGTGATAATCAAATTGTAAACTGTATTGACTGTGGGTCATGGTTACAGTGGCCAACTAGGCATACTAGAGGCAATGTAATTTAAACCAAGTCGCACTCTGTAGATGTATTCAGAATATTCACTGTCCGAAGGCCTTCCCATGAGAGATGTCCTTGTCTGTTCACCTTGGGAGAACTTTGAGAATCGTCATGCTGGTTTAGTTTCTTACTCTGATGGGAGTCCACATTATTGGCTTGTTATAGGAAAAAATAAATCGTTAATGCCTAATTAATTCAAATGGTACTGGCGGCAAAAAAGGGGCTACAGACCTTTCCAGGAAGGATAATTAGATTATTCTGATTATTCTGCAATAGGACTGATAATAACCGTCTATGCTGAGAATTTTCATAGAACTGGACAAGACTCCCTGTGAGTGCTTCTTTGCATATCACTACCCAGAATCCTTGCCTGCAGTGGAAGCATTGTATGTTGAGTGATAATGGGGGGAAGAGGCAGCGTTGCAGACCAGTTTGAGACGTGAATGTGCTCACAAGTGGGATTTTGTTCAAAGAACCGGTTCAACCTTCCATGCTGATCACTGCGACATACCGTAGATATTCTTTGTGTTGGGTTCTCCATAGTATTTGGTGAGCATTTGAGGATCCAGTTACAAAGTATTCATCATATGTTTTATTTAAGTTAAACACATGGAAGAGGTGTTACTTGTGGTCACTTAAATTGTACCCTGAGGTGAGACTGGGTATTCAGGATAAGGGCTCAGAGTTTATTTTTTTCAGATTTGGTTATATTTGATTTTTTTCTCTCTATTGCAATACACTTATTTCGTGTGTGTTTTGTTTTTTTCACAGTTAACCAAAGTACATGTAAAGTATTGTGAAATAATTGGCTTGAAAGTTTCTGCTTATATTTCATGTATAAGTATTTTGGCTAATATTTTTTATTTTTATTTTTTTTAGACATGTCCAATAGTAATTGCGTTGCTATATACAGTTTTGCTTTCAGACAATGGACACTTTTTTTTTTCTAATGCAGGTCTTAATTATTTCATGAGAAAGTAGTTTAATTCTTTTGTTTCATACATTAATACCTTGTGCTATGATTTTTCATACTCCTTTGCTCTTGATTTTGTGTGTGTCTCTATCTATCTATCTATCTATCTATCTATCTATCTATCTATCTATCTATCTATCTATCTATCTATCTATCTATCTATCTATCTATCTATCTATCATTTGTTTGGCACCAACATGTGGGAGGGAGGACAATTCCGTTGTATGTTAATACAGATTGAGACCATAGAAGGATGCCCCTGCCCCAGTTGGGTTATTCGGGACTCCAAGCTACAGTAGTTTCGTCCTTTTGGTTTATTGGGCACAGCATTTTCTCTGTTCATCTTTGCCCTGTATGTGTTTTCATTAGTTCTCATTCTCACGAGCATTAGTGGGCTAAGGACATGATGCGCAAATAGAAATTTGTGGCAGACCCATTGCTGGTTCCCCCTTTTTTTTCTCCTGAAAAACCTTTATGTAAGGGCAGTTTTGTGTAATGAGACCATGCTTGCACAATTCCAGCTGCACTTGTTTTTTTTGGTTTGGCTACAATATCTTTTGTTGGCAGAAGACAAAAAAAAAATAAAGAATGCAAATAAACTTGACACCTTATATTTACAAGACGTTTTTATTACGAGTAATGCTTTTCTGGGCTTACTTGTGGCAGAGACGACGGCTAAATGCTTAATTCACTGTCCTATAAAATGTTACATGGTTTCCTTTCAAACCCTCGGGATTCCTTAAATGTTACGTGAGTTTATTTTGATCCTTTTGTTCTACACGGAATAGCAATGTTTGGGGAAGTGATGGCTGGACAAGGCAGTGCAATCTGTGTTGGGCGTTCAATCCAGGAGTTTTGAAATGTTAGACGTGACCATAACACGTGCCACTGCATTTAAAATCTTGGCAGTTACTTGTAGCCATTACACCGTTTGTAGTACTCCCAAATAAGCAAGGAAGCTGTTTTGGTTTTATATTCTTCGGAAAGTTTGGCTTCCACCCAAAAGGAAACACCTGTGCACCAGTAAAAGTCACATTTGGTTGACGCCTTAATCTCAAAACTGTTGATATTGTTTCTGTAAGTGATAAGGTTTAGCACCGGTTCATGTTTTGATGTGAGAGATTCAATCAGTCGGCCCTGGTAGTTTTTCTTGGCCTGCCATAGTATTGCAGCAGATGCAGTTAAGGCCTGTACTGTCTGAACTCCAGTCTATAAGTGAGCAAAATCAGTTTTCACACACTACGCTTTTCGGCAGCGACCTGTGCGAGATTAGTGAATGCATTTTGGGTGGTTTTTAGAGAAGCCAATGAGAGAACTATTTGCAAAGCAGATATATTTTTTTCCTATCGGTCACTTTGAAAGCCAGCTACTTCCTGTTTCGATTACTTTTTAAAGCGAGATTTCAGTCTCAAGCGAAAAAGTAGTTTCAGGAGCCTTTTTTTTTTTAAGTAAAAATCAAATGATTGGTTAGCACGAATGTTACTGCTGCATATTAAAAAACAAACAGATGATTCAGCTAAAATGTATTTTGAATTTTTATTACTAATGACTTTGGAGTCAGTCACTAGTTACTTTCTATTTAGATTCAATGTAAACAAGTTTTGAGTCCCGAGAGACTCCCTGTCAACATCCTTTTCTCTAATTCAATGTAATATGTCACGTTAAAGGTCACCTTTGTAACCCCTTTGTGCAATGCGTTGCTTGCTCCATGCGTCAAAGCGATTTAATGATAGAGCTCAAATATATTTAGAATTTTTTCCTGGATTGCGTTCTTTGTATGTCAGTATAGAAACGGTTTGGCTTCCTGCAGTCTGGAATATCCCCTTAATACTGAAGTTGGGTGTCAGGGCTCAATTCTCCTGTGCACTTTGCAAGCGTAATAAGAAACCGGCGTATAGATGTTAGAAGCACACACAGTAACAGAATGCCTGCCGTATTCATGGTTTGCTAGTGAGGAAGGAAATGCTGCGATGTGTTCATATCCTGTCTTTCGATGGCTCGCTGGACAAATGCGGTCTCGCTTACAATACTTTTAAAGCAACTATAATAGACCCTTGAATCCCTCCCGAGTTAAAGGGACCTGCGACCCAACGCGTTTTGGCTTTGTAGAAATGAAAACATTCCCACCCGGTTAACTGGTATTGGAAAGGTCCAATCGTGCCTACCCAAGGATAAAACTCTCCAGCGGAAAGGGAAATTAGTTGATCCCAAACATACTTATTGCAGCGAGGAACGTGTCCCCATCGTCCCTCTACCGCTGCAAGTCCCAACCTTTTTTATTATAAGACATGTATCTTCTTTTTAAAGGACAGGGGACACCCTGTGTGCCAAACCCCTTTTTATACATTGAATTCCTTTGTTTTTAGTGCAAATTGAACCTCCTTGGTAATTTTCTCTTGAATAAGTTTAAAGGTTGCATTTTTTGTGTGTGAATGTCCTTAATTGTTTGTGCTGTCCAGATTCGGGGCGAACCTGGCTGGGGGCTGTGACACGACAGCGCTTCCCATCGCCCTGGTTAAGTCACCGCCCTAGCCTACAGTAGGTACTGTAAATGAAGAGGCTGTTTTACCGAACGCATTAATCTATTGCAGTGCGTAGGGGGAGAACGATTTATAACAGGGCGGCCAACTCCAGTCCTAAAGAGCCACCAACAGGTCAGGTTTTAAGGATATCCCTGCTTCAGCCCAGGTGACAGGTGAATAGCAGGGTATGTTTTGATTGGTGGGCCTTTTTCCCACAGGTCACTTCCCACAGTGACCTGTGGGGAAAGGACAAACTGATACAAATATACCGTACCGTTAACCTGTTCGCTGCCAGAGGGGCCTATGATGCACCTGCGGGGTTATATGGAGAGGAGGGAAATGGAGGACTCCTCGGTTTCAAGAGCCTCACGGTCACGTGACTTCCCCCCCACCCCCCCAGCACTCAAATAGTAAAGCTATTAAAACCCAGGACGTGACCTAAGCTGACGAAGAAGAACAAGGCGCTCCTTGGGCATGACTACATCTTGGGGCACCCCAAAGGGTTAACTGCTTTGATGCTGGAAGATGCGGGTAACTCACCCACCCATTTTTTTTTTTTTTTTCGTTTTTGGGAGGAAGGAAGTACAAAAAGCAAAAAAGGGTTAAACATAACATGGAGAAATAATTAGGGTACACTTGGATAGTATATAGTAAGGCAGCGGTGCGCAAACTGGGGGGGTACAATACTTTTTTTGAGGGGGGGTGGGCACGACTCACTTACTCGGCTTCCATGTCCACTCATCTCCATGACAACGCGGCGTCATTTGACGCCCGTTGCCATGGAGACGCAGCTTCAAATGACGCTCTGGATCACGTGACGTCACATGACCCCGAGGCGTCATTTGATGCCGCAGGTGGGGCGCGACACAGGGGGAGAGCAGGCAGGGGGGCACAGCGCAGGAAGTTTGCGCACCCCTATAGGAAGGTACAGTTTGTGCAGGGATATTATGCAATTGTTTAATGCATCCTATCTGATCCTCTACTACAACAGGTTTTGGTCCATTGTTTGGATCTGTATAAGGCCTGGGACATAGTAGATTAAGCTGTGCTGAGCCGCGCTGAGCAGATGCACTTACCCACTGCATCTGTCATCAGCGCGGCTTTAGCAGCTGCTTCCGCATGCGTGCGGAGGCTCAGAAAATTTCAGCAGACAGGCAAATTTAAAATTTGCCACTCAGGGAAGCGGAGGAGCGCTCACATCCAATGGGAGCGAGGGACTAGCCCCGCCTTCTGCTCCTCCGCCCGCCTCCGCCCCGTCCCCAAAGCGCGCTCACTGCCTCGCCTTCCAGGACACAAAAAAGCTCCAGTTTGAGCAGGCGAGGCAGAGCAGGAGCGCGGATCAGCGCGGCCTGAGGCACCATGCCCGAGGGCTTATACAGCTTTCTGCTGAACACATGCCATGTACTTGGATGAACCGAGAGAGAATCTTCTAGGGTCTTGTCTCCAGCAAGGGCCCCTGCTTTTAGAGAGTTAGTAGATTTCTGTTGTGAGCAAGGGAGGTTTCCTCTGAGAACTATGGGCCCCATACCCTCAGGAATGTATTCATATCATCCAACATTGATATTTTTTAATTTGCTTTCCTTACTTTCTTAAAGACTCTGGTATATAACAGAAAAATCGAGCGAAAACCGCACACTTTATTGCCGTCAAAGTTGTAGTATATTTACAAGATTTGATGGTGCGTGGCACAAACACAGAGCTTAAAGTGAGAATTTACACTGGGGCGTTCACGAGATCTTTATCAGTGTTACTTCCTATTTTTTTAATTTCATTTTGGTTAAAGATGTTGTAAGTGGCCTCACTGTAGGAAGATAATGACACTGCGGCTTCCTATTGGCCGACAGGACCTGCAAAACCCGACGCCCATTTTTATTTGCCCTGGAGGGCACTTTAAAAACCGTTCATTTCAACGATCAGTAACTTGCGAACCAATGATGGGGGGGGGGAGAAATCCCCCAATCCCCCAAATCCCCCAAGTGGAACATACCACAGTTCTGCTCCTCGTTCCCTTGCTGTAAAAAAGAAAGGGGGATAAAATAGAACAGTTGATGCTTTATTCGTGGGCTGTCTATTGATGTGACCTTTTGCAAACGGAAGAGAGTTATTTTTTTTTTCTATAGGTGTTGCACCTACACAAGTTCACATAACCTCACCTTTGCAAGCACAACGGTTTTGTGCTGTGATACACAGTCAGAGGCACAATTGAGAACAATAGTTATCTGTGACAGCAGCTGAACCCACATTCTTGTGTGGATTCCTCCCAGCTTCAGTTACACCCGCTGATCACGATGCAGAGAGATTGTAAATGTTTATTCTCCTCTCCCCCCCCCAACTGTATTTTGTTTCTTGTGAAAGCATTTTCTACTGCTGCGTCCCCGCAAAAATAGTCCTCGCTATTTCTCCAACGTGTGTGCAAGAATACAGCGAAACGAACACTTAAATTAAGTGCTGTTGTCCGAAGGGGCCATTTTGGATGATGGATTAACCTTTCTGATCATGGCTGACCCTGAATATCATGGTTGTTTATAGCCACTTGGTTAGAAAGGTGATTTTTTTTTATTTTTTGGTAGTAATATTCCGTTTTGCAACAAATCTCACGTTGTGGACCCTTTTTTAAAGGGTTACCCAATCTTAAAGCCGCAATACATGTTTCATTTATTGTTATTTTTTTATTACGGGATTGAACCAGAGAGGGCGGGGGGGGTGTCTGGAGCTGAACCCCATGAAATTTAAGCTCCGGGGATCCCTTGATTCCAGAGATACTTCCGTAGGGGTGCCGGTATCTATGCAGCCAGGGAGCATGTGTGCCTAAGGAAATGGCGGCGTTTAAATGTCCCGCCGGCCAGTAGGAAGCCGTGACATCATACCTTGCAGCATCCTACAGGCCCGTGAGAGCGTGACATTTAAACTCCACAGAGATACCGTCGTCCCCCCATACATACCGAGTTAAGCATCTCTGGAAGCAGGGGGTAATTAACTCAGTTCAACATCGGAGACCCCCTGCTTCAACCCTGTAATTAAAATAAAAATGAACGCTGTATTGCTGCTTTAACTGCAGTTATTTTGATAAAACTGCCTAATGTCCTTGTTTTTATCCCGGGACTGCCTCTCTTTGTGCAGGTCTGCATTAAAGCGCCCCCCCCCCCCCCCCAGCCCCTTTATTTTCCCATGAATGGGAAGCAGGGTAGCCATTTTGTTTCCCTTGAAGGAGTTTTAAACCTGGTAACTTCACCAGTGAATATCTCTGGGATGGGGGGAGGATCCCCAAAGCTGAAAATAACGGCGTATTGTCTCACCTTGTAAAAAACAAACAGAATGAGAGAGGGATAGTGCAGGCAGTTTATACAGGAATTTTTTTTGGGGGAGGGTGAGATACTTGGGAGGTAAAGAGATTTTTGTGACATGTATTGTCATTGTTGGCTAACTGCTACTTGACTCTTGCCGCTAAAGTGAGAAGGTTAAGAGCCCATGCGTTCGGGACTGCGCGGCCCCTTCTAAAAATCGGGCCTAAAATCGACAGTGTTGCCACCATCTCCGCGTTCAGCACACAGCAGAAAACATCACTGCACGCCTCAAATATAGCAAATAAATATATTTCGGAGGCGAAGGCATGACTTTTTCGGGGTACCCCCCCATCCTTTCATTGGAGGAAAACGTCACAATGTCACTCTGTATTTTTTTTTACATTTTGGTATTAACTAATTTTATATTTGAAGTCATTTTCCAATGTATATTTGTCATATTTTGAGTGTGCAGTGTCCCTTCTGATATTAGCTTCTTAGGTGGGTGCCTAAAAACGTGAACCTCCATTTTATAATTCCTTTTTGGTTACTTGATTACTTTTCTTCTATGTTCCTCCCCCCTCCTCCTGCTTTATTTTTTTTGTCACCATCTCCGCATTGAACTAGTGACAGGATTACAAGCTAATGATTTAGCTTCTGAGAAACGGCTTTTCAAAGAAATGTTTGTTTTGGACGATGAGAACTTTTACTTACAGTATTTGAAAGTCTAATGATTTAGTGCACTGTTCAGGGCTCGGGGAAACAAGTCAACCTGCTCTCCTTGTTTTCTGCCCATTAGGGAGTTCTATTTTTAACATGAAAGTCCTATACCGGTGGGAGACATTCTTTACACACAGACAGACCAGTGTGATGTAGAAATGGACCCCATTTCTGCATATATATATATATTTTTTTTGCCGGTTGGGTTTTTAATCCCACGTAGTCAGACAGTCAAATTTTGTTAGGAGCGTCTGAATGGGGGTGGGGGGTGTTAGTCAGGTGTTTCCTTTTTCCCTACCCACCCCCCCCGTCCTTCCCCCCCGTCCTTCCCTCCCTCTCCCCTCCCCCCCCCCTGTCCTTCCCCCCACCGTCCTTATCAGTGAGCCAGTAAAGATAAGGGGAGGTGGGGAGGGGGGACTCTGGCTGTACAAGCTCTTACTGATCACACAGGGGCATCTCGCACAAGGTATCAGCCAGAGGCAATCACCCCCTCCCCAAGTCTCACTTTAACACACATTAAATATACGCATAGGTGTCAGGTTTGGGTGGAAAGGTATGAATCACCCAGGTGGGACCCCTTAATCAGGGCCCTGTAATTAGTTCACTTAGTTTTTTTTTTTTTTTTAAATAAAACGTTATATTTTTCTATGATCTTCATGATACAATTCCTTGTACAACTGTTTTATATTTCTGCCCTGCTGAATTCAGCATTAACCCCTAACTAGCCTCAGTTTTGTGTTTTGTGATATCGCTAAATTTGCAAAGCTGTTAAACATTGTAACGGATATGACTACTTTTAAACTTGTTTGCGAGGGTTGCATCGCTCCACATATTCATTGCAACTTTAATATATGATGCCAAGCAGGAGTGGAGAGAAGACATTGTTTCTCTCTCTTGGCTATTGGTGAACGGAGTGTACAAAGTATCCTTTTAGGTTGTAACTTCTAGTAACCTCAACACGCGCTCCCACCCACCACAGACGCACGCCAAACACACACACATGCACGCCCCCATACATGCACGCATGCCCAAAATTCACGCACGCATGCCCCTATACATACACGCACGCACGCATACACACGCATGCCCCCACACGCATGCCCCCACACACACACGCACACCCCCACACGCACTAGCACACTCTCGCACGCCCCCACGTACGCGCACAAACACTGACATTGGTTGTTTTCTTCGTAATCGCAAGAATAATGACTGGGGCTGTTTCTCCCTTTAGTTAATGACCTGTCTTTTGAAAGCTTTGTACTGCAGTATTAAAGAATAGTAGGATCTTGGCAGTGAGGGTTAAACCATTTAAATGGCACCAATCATTTTTTTGGGGGGACTTAATCTAATTAAAAGCAATGTATTATTAAAGAACAGTGGTCCCACACATGTTGCATAATATTACGCTGCACCGCAGACAGAATTTGCATTGAGTGCGTTCTCTGTAGTCATTCACAGGTCTCGATTTTCTTAGTGACGTCACCGCTGACCTTCACGCTTCCAGCCGGCTGAATCTATAAGTAAAACCTCCTGGATATGGGTATGGGTCTAATCCTGATGGAAATGTAAACACAGAAGTGGAAATGTAAACTCGCGAATGTAGAGGGAACACCCTCCCATGCATGAACGTTCTATGGTACAGGTCCAACCAAATGACGCAGCTAGCACGCAGCCCCTTGAATGAAACTGATCTGTCCTAACCACATGTTGTTGGTGGGAATCCTTTAAAACTCCGGTTGGACTGTTTAAAAGAAAGACGCTTCTCTGATCATACTGGTTTGGTTAACTAGCTTAGGAAATCCACGGCGGAACACCTTTTATTTTAAATGTCAATTTTCTGCTTACTGTGCCGATGTGTAACTTAAAGCAGCAAGGCGAAGAAACGATAAACTGAAACCCTTCCACAACCCAGTGTGGAGCTGGCTGTGCGAGCTGGCATCTGGAAAATATCAGGGTAGTGTGTAGCATTTCAAGGAAAATAAAAGTCCCACTCTGTTTTAGTTCTGGTCGTTCTGATCGCCTCTCCCTTTGCAGCTCTACTTCCTATAGGTCGGCAGTATCCACAAGGAAATTGGCAAAAGGTTTAGTACGAGTAATAAAAAGCATGCATAGGTCTCACAAAGGCTCATGAACCGCTTTGTAACTGGATGTAAAGATGTCATAATGTGACATCCCACAGAAGCCACCGTCTTGTTCAATTGGCAGTTGGATTGCAGTGTTTGATATACATTCTCATTATATATAGCAGATCTGCTCATTGGTTTTTGATGAGTTCCCTATACTGGGACCAAGGTGTTGACTCCTTGGCATCATTTTATCTTCACTGGGCACCTGCAGTCCAGACACAAATCAGAGTGACTATCGGCAATCTCCTAGATAGCCCCCTGGCACCTCAAACGTAATATGTCCAAGATCTCACTTCTATAACACTACTATCCATCCACACTTGCATGTACGTTGTCTAGGGCTTGCATTCAACGCGCCTCTCTCTTTCTTCCTTCATATAAACACTGTTAATAAATCAATGCAACATTTCAACGATATTCCCCTCTTCAACTACTAAAATACTAATGTATGCCCTTGTTATCTTCCAAATCGATTGCTGAAACACACTTATCCAGCCTCCCTGTCTCACACCTCTCTCTTATAACCCATTCAAAATGCTGCTTGACTCATCGCCTACTCCTGTGTCCAAGTAACCCAATATACCAAATAGATTGTTAGTTCTTTGGCATATTTACTTGCTGCTCTATTTCCTGTTTCTATTTTGTTGTTCCTGTATTGTAATTGTGTAAAGCGCTGCGTAAACTGTTGGCACTGTGTGATTAACATTATATACACGCTACTTCAGGCTGGAACGCCTTTAGCAATGATTATAAATGACTGCTCGGGAAGTGAGCAGCTGATGGAGCTTGATGTTCAAGGGCCAGGGAGCAGCATACTGAAACGATCCATTGTGAGATGTATCCATAATTACATAGCATTTAGTATGGGACTGATACAGAAAAGAAGTTTCTTCTTTCTTGCTCCAACTACTATTGTACAAGTCAACATATTGGAATACAAACAAAAACAGAGGCCAGCGCATCATACAAAATGACACAACATATAGTGCACAGTGCTTATCTGCTCATGAAAAAGGGTCATTTAGTTAAACCCTTTGGCCAAAAGGTTATAAGCCTGCAGCCACGTCACGACCAATCTGCAGGTCCTAACACTGCCTGGCACAATTCTCATGTACCTCTCTTTTCTGCTGGAGGGTGAAAGACCATACGGGGTTTGTGATTCACAGGATCATGATGATAACTGCTAATTGGAAAGTGCGGCGGGGCGAGCTTTAAACCATGGGGAGGAGGGCCACACCTCCAAGCAACAGCTGTGTAACCCATCAAGCTCCAGAATCTAGAATTCCAGAATATTGGAATACCTTGCACCGTATCATGCACTACAGAGCTGTACTGTGATGGAATTGGATACTTCACAGTTTACATACAAAGTGTAGGTTGGGGAAAGGACATTGGAGCCTACAGGTGTTCTTTGGAGACTGGTTGAGAGAGCCCATTTGGATAGAGTTGTGGTCCATGTGTTTTTGAGGAGGAGATCTGAATGCATTGAGTGGTAACGAAAATGGCCATGCTTGGAAGGTTGTTTGTGCATGGTGTAGCTTTATTCGTAAACGTGAGAGCAAAGAAAAAGCAGGCACCGTTTCTCAGGAAAAAGCAAAAAACTGTAAATAAGCCAAGGAGAGCGTTTGCCCTAAAAACAATTATTTAATGGACCCAGCAAACAAATACAGCTGCATTACGGGGTACAAGGGACCCCCACCAACGCGTTTCGAGCGTAAGCTCTTTATCAAGGTGACTAGTTGATGTACTCACCAGTCAGCTTTAATACCCTTTGAAAACGTGCTGTTGTCCATTCGCAGTTCACTTCCTGAAACTCCTCCGGAGTGACGCATACGTAGTGACGTCTGCACGTTTTGTACAAACTAACACAACTTTATTGACAAACAGTGAAATGTTAAAAATATTATATCCACATAGAAAAAGACATAGGAGCACTAGATACCATCTTCAGTACTAGAGAAACACACAAAAACAAATATAAAATAAAAAAGAAATCTCATAAAACTATGAAAATCTCTAATAAAAGAAAAGGAATTATCTAACAAGTGGGTAAACAAATTTCAATGTTTATACATATGAACTTGAATCTCTTTATTTTTAATATTTAATAATCATTTAGAATATCCACTTGATGAAAAAAGAATGTATAACTAGCTGTATACTAAGGAGATGGAGACTAGATCTATTAATTAAATGTGTCAATTAAAAATAGATATTGATATTTATATGTGTATATATATGATAATGAATGATTAATCATTTCTTAAACTTTTTTAATAGAAGTTGGAGAGGAAATCCCTTTGACTAAACAATTAATTCAACTAGAGTTGAAAAAATACATAATTGGAGATGTTTAAGTGCCGACAATACTTGTAAATACAGAGATGTACTTAATGAAATGGGGAGTTCAAATGGAAAAAGAACTTTGAGATAATACATATAGGTCCTGATCATGAACAATCCCCCCAGTTATATAGCAGTAATTCTAAATAATACTTTTGATCATCTTTCCAGGAATATATAGTACTTTATGCTTTAACTCCCTATATATTCCTGGAATGATGATCAAAAGTATTATTTAGAATTACTGCTATATAACTGGGGGGATTGTTCATGATCAGGACCTATATGTATTATCTCAAAGTTCTTTTTCCATTTGAACTCCCCATTTTATTAAGTACATCTCTGTATTTACAAGTATTGTCGGCACTTAAACATCGCCAATTATGTATTTTTTCAACTCTAGTTGAATTAATTGTTTAGTCAAAGGGATTTCCTCTCAAACTTCTATTAAAAAAGTTTAAGAAATGATTAATCATTCATTATCATATATATACATATAAATATCAATATCTATTTTTAATTGACACATTTAATTAATAGATCTAGTCTCCATCTCCTTAGTATACAGCTAGTTATACATTCTTTTTTCATCAAGTGGATATTCTAAATGATTATTAAATATTAAAAATAAAGAGATTCAAGTTCATATGTATAAACATTGAAATTTGTTTACCCACTTGTTAGATAATTTCTTTTCTTTTATTAGAGATTTTCATAGTTTTATGAGATTTCTTTTTAATTTTATATTTGTTTTTGTGTTTTTCTCTAATACTGAAGATGGTATCTAGTGCTCCTATGTCTTTTTCTATGTGGATATAATGTTTTTAACATTTCACTGTTTTTTGTCAATAAAGTTGTGTTAGTTTGTACAAAACGTGCTGACGTCACTACGTATGCGTCACTCCGGAGGAGTTTCAAGAAGTGAACTGCGAATGGACGACAGCACGTTTTCAAAGGGTAATTAAGCTGACTGGTGAGTACATCAACTAGTCACCTTGATAAAGAGCTTACGCTCGAAACGCGTTGGTGGGGGTCCCTTGTACCCCGTAATGCAGCTGTATTTGTTTGCTGGGTCCATTAAATAATTGTTTTTAGGGCAAACGCTCTCCTTGGCTTATTTACAGTTTTTTGCTTTTTCCTGAGAAACGGTGCCTGCTTTTTCTTTGCTCTCACGTTTATCCTTATCAAAAAAATCTGATGCACACCCCCAATTGGCAGAAGAAGATTTCTTGGACATCGTTTACTCCCAAAAGTGAGTTATTTACACCATTGGCACATACTCCACTCTGATATTTTATGTTGGGACACTTTCAATAATAGTGTGGCCCCTTACTGCAGTGTTTGTGGGGGCCTTAGCCCACTAGTCAGATTGTATGGAGAAGTGATTCATGTTGGACTGTTTTCCATTTATTGATCATCGGGGGTCATCATCTCAGGAACAATATATGATATTGAATTGAACATTAAGTCTCTTGACAAATATATTTTGAGGTTTTTCTTAGAAGCACCACACATTTCCGTTTTTTTTTTTTTTTTTGTATCTTTATTCGTTAGTAGTACTATCACACTTTGTGTCCCCACCATCATGAATGAATCATATAGGGATATCACTGGTTCTTGATACCACTGAAGACCGCGCCAGTACCGTTCTCACCGGGGCAAACAAAATGGAGATTTAACGGCTGATTCGCCCAGGCCAATAGGATAGGGGGGGAGGAGGGCAGAGGGAGAACTGCTTCTTTAACCATTTGGGTAACCAAGACATAATCATGGGGTCTGGCACTTTAGAGGCTCCATGTCTTGGTTGCTCGTTCACGCCCAAAGTGTGCATTTTTTGTTTCGCTTCGAATGCGTTCTGCTTTCCTATGGAGCGCGGGATGCAACCTGCAGCAAAGGGAAATGGAAGAGGACGACGACTCTTCTGTTTCCAGGTCGAGCCACTGCGGTCACGTGACCAGCGGTTTGCATGAGGGCCCTTGCCACTCTCGGGCCGGGGGGGAGGGGCTCCTCGGGCACTCAAAGGGTTAATACCACAGCTAGTCCTTTTTGTTTTCTTGTGCTCGCCAGTGCACGGCTGCCACTCGTATGTTAAATGAAATGTATCCTCGTGCGCAATCTGATAGGATTTCCGTGTGAACAGAGATGTTTAAAAAAAAGAAATTCCCCTCTCAGATTTGCCTCTTTTCGGTTACGCGAAAGCTACCAGACCGCAGTGTCATAACGAGACAGGAGTTGTTAATGTGTTGGCATTTCCTTCCCCCAAACGGCCGTTTTTTCATAGCTTCTCTGTCGTACTAGAACACGCGCCCTACACCCAACCCCTGTCTCTCCTTCTAATTGTCATGCTTTGGTGGATAGGATTATTCACTCCATGTCTCACAGGGTAGTGCAAGTCTTAGACCGCACCTGTCTCTTGAGTTTCTATTTTTAATAAAGTGACGTAGGTGTGGGAAGAGCAGAATTGATGGGTTTACTGTTGTAAATAAGGTACATAGTAGGCCTGAGGCCGTTATGAGAAGTGTAGGGTTGTAGTAAACAATTGTGGTGTGGTTTTTTTTTTTTTTTTTTTTTGTGTGTGTGTAGATTCAGTTAGGAAAATTACTACAAATACTGCACATTAAATAAGTTATGGTGGGTAAAATAGTGACACACCTCCCATACAACATAATGTACAACAAATACAACTATTGCTTGTGAGCACATTCACAGGGCTGGAACCTGCTTTCCCCCGTTATCTCTTAGCATACAGTGCTTCCACTGCAGACAGGGATTCTGGGTAATGACATGCAAATGAGCACGAAGTGCCACTCTTGCCCATTGGCAACATGGAACCCTTTAAGCTTATACTTGCTGTATTACACAGCTTTGGTTAAAGACTCAATACACAGCGCCCTTCACTCTGCACCACCACAATTCATATATTGCATTTCTGATCTTTTGCACATTGCCCTAACTCCATTTTCAGTGCCCAGCCCTCCGGCAACTCAACACTGAACTTGCACCACTGCCATGCCTCCTCTGCTATCTATATTTGCTCTAACCTCACTTTTTTACAAACTTCACTTTTCTTTCTACTGGCTGGTTATTCTGGCATTGCAATGTGAAGTTGGCATAGGTTTCAGACATACGTTATATAAGTTATGGTGGGTAAAAGTACAAATACTACAAGATGCATATGTTAAAAAAACAAGGTGTCTTGGTTACAATTTAAGTTTCTTTAACAAACGTCCATCATTCCTAAACGTCATATTGCAAATGTTCCAGGCGCTTGAGCTTTCAATTGTTGCGTTGTTTGGAATCCACAATGCTGCTTGTTCAATGTGGTTCATTATTTTCAGAGTCTTTAGGAGCAATTACAGGCATACCCCGCATTAACGTACGCAATGGGACCGGAGCATGTATGTAAAGCGAAAATGTACTTAAAGTGAAGCACTCCCTTTTTCCCACTTATCGATGCATGTACTGTACTGCAATCGTTATATACGTGCATAACTGATGTAAATAACACATTTGTAACAGGCTCTATAGTCTCCCTGCTTGGGCACAGCTTCGGTACAGGTAGGGAGCCGGTATTGATGTTCAGGATGTGATGACAGGCGCATGCGTGAGCTGCCGTTTGCCTATTGGGTGATATGTACTTACTCGCGAGTGTACTTAAAGTGAGTGTACTTAAAGCGGGGTATGCCTGTATCTTCTTTTTTTCCAAATAATGCTCCTCCTTAAGGACATACTTCTATGCTCTCTGTAGGGACTCTTGTCTTTCTTTTTTTCCATGGCGTCCCCAGAAATATCCACCTATGATGATTTTAGATTTTTGGGGACATCAAAATCTACTGTATTTATGGCTGCGAAACCATTGATTAAAGAATACATTAAAACGCAATGTGAACAGGGGATTTAATGATATTATCCATTTCAGGTGACCTTGAAAATGCAATGCGATTGTCCCATGTCTTCCTGCTCATCCACTGCCTTCCTGCTCATCCACAGCTCATGGCTTTTGCATTTAGACCAATTCTTTCCAGAATTGTAAATCCGCTCTCTATAAGCAAGTGTTGGGGATATGGAACGTTGATTTTTTTTTAGAACGGTGCTCTGTTATGATTTCAGCCTAGACTGTTCTTGCACGAACAGACTTGGTGTCATGGATGGGATAGGCACCATTCAGTGCTTCTGTTCACATTTTAGCCACTGTAGAGTTGGACAACGCTCAATAGATCTTTTAATAACAGCTGCTGAGTGGAAAAACTGCCTTGCCATTCCAACACTTGGTGGATTGTCGATAACATTTGACAGCCTGATACACTGGGGCCGATATGTGAAAGAATATACTGTGCATATCCTCATGAACTATTGTCCTACTTCCAGGATAATTGTGTATTTACAAGCGGCGTATGTTGGCAAAGCATTAGCTGCAGATCATATTTCAATGGCCATTATGTGGACAGACAAAAGTGTAAGTCACCGTTTGAAATGCACACGCGCACTAGCAGTGAAACAGACATCACACAAGTTGTAATGGGTTTGCTGGTTTGTTTGTATGAGGGCAACTTTGAGACCATGAGCTAGATTTCATATTCAGCAACTTTAAAGCAACAATCACCATGTTCAGAATTTTTGTCTTGCTCTGAAATATGTATGTATGTATTGGCTACGTGACACTCCTCATGGCGATGATAGTGACTGTAACCCCTGCTAGTGGGAGCATTGCCTTCGAGATGGTTTCGTCTCACAAACTGAAAACCTAAACTGTATCATATTTAGTTTTATTAGTTTGCCTATTTTACCCCTTTGGCTGCATATGTGTTGGTGGGCCATTTTGGTGCTGTCTACAAGCGTCCTGCCTCCCCAATCAGAAATATTCTAGACCTTAATCTGGGGTTGGAATTTACGGGAGGTGTACAGTCTGCCTACAGCTCCGACTCCTACATTTGGTGACATACCGGTTGAATGCACTGCACCCAATTGAATGCGCTATCAATTAAAGCAGCTATATAAAAGTCACATAGATGGTTATCCTGAATGAATAACTAAAATAATAAAACCCTGATTTAAAGATGTCCGACCCTGAGTGTAGGACTACTAGCAAGAGTAGCAAGAGTTTGATGTTGATGTCAACTGTTATGGATGTTACAAGGTGAGCACCCATAAGCCATCTGCTTTGGGTTTGCTTCTCTGGACTCAGAAGCCAGCTTAGACATTTGAAGTATCTGCCTCGGTAGACTTAATTAACCGCCTGCGCCCATTGCTGGACTGTCTCACTGTGCAGGAACATATCGGTCACACTTTGTCCATCATGGAAATAATTTGTAAGCTGACTGAAAGCTGCCGGCAATCTAATCAGGTCGGGTAAAGCAGGGAGCCGCTTCATTGCTTTCGTGGAAAAGGGCTCTTGCCCATATCTTCTGATCCATTTTTTTTTTTACCCTTGGGATCTACTGATGTAGCACCTCTGCCATCTTGCAGCTTCAATAAGTAAGAGAACCGTCCGTGTCTGAGGGAGATTGTGCTGTTATTATACCTACAATTTTACCAGAATTTCCCTGACTCCTTTTGGGGCCCGAGTTTTTAGAGATGGTGGGGCTCCTACACTTTGGCCTTGTGTGGTCCGAGAGGCCTCCTCCTTGGACATTTTTAAAAACGGCTTCAAGACCGCTTTACCCTGGAATCTTTGAGTGAACCTCAACCTGTCTGACATGCAACACTTTATAGCAGGGGTGTGCAAATCTTTTTAAGTCGCAACCCCCCACCTACCCTTTTACCTACCTGCTCTTCAGCATCTCCTCGTCTGTGCGGCGTCATGTGATGTCGCATTGTCATGGCAATGCATTGCTGCTATCCGAGGATGCAGGAGGAGAAGTCGGAGATAAGGTAGCAGGCAGTTACAGAGGCCCCGCACTCCGGGCCGGCTGGGATGTTTGCGGGGCTCGGTGCAGTCACGTGCGGGGCCTCTCCAGCGGCGATTAGCGGCATCTCCCCTTGTATGCTTCTGTCTTTATGGCTCTGCGATGGCAAATGGCGTCGCGTTGCCATGACAACGTGACACCACTTGACGTTGCAACATCGTGGCGTCATATTGTCATGGCAACGCCATTTGTCGTCACAGAGTCATAATGGTGGGGGGAGATGCCGGGAGGAGAAAGTAAGAGAGTTTAAGAGGCCCTGCTCTCTCCCCCTGGCAATCCAGTTTAATTGTTGTGGGGAAGAGCGGGGGGCTTGGTTCGGCGCGCCCCATAGTTTGCGCACCCCTGGTTTATCGTATCATTCCATTGAATATTCTGCTCATTCCATATTTTGGATATTTGATCTTGTTTGGGTTTCTTTTATATCTTTTTAATGTGTTCCTTTTTTCTTAAAAAATTGTTAGCTTTAAATGTGCAAAGCGTATTGGGAGAGAAGCGCTATATAAATTCAGTTTGTATTTATAATCTTGTTGCATGGGGCTTCTCATCTTATTTCATGCTCAGTTGGCTTCATCTCCCTCTCGAGTTGATTTTCAGTTGTTGCGCAGAGCTTCTTCCAGTAGCTCTGTGGCTTAGTTCTGTAGCAAACTTCTTTCTTCTAGAGCGGGGGTTCTTAACTCCAGTCCTCAAGACTACCCCCCCCCCCCCCCCCAACAGATCAGGTTTTCAGGATATTCCTGCTTCTGTGTCTCCTCCCCTTCTCCTGTCTCCCCCCCTTCTCCTGTCTCCCCCCTTCTCCTGTCTCCCCCCCTTCTCCTGTCTCCCCCCCTTCTCCTGTCTCCCCCCCTTCTCCTGTCTCCCCCCCTTCTCCTGTCTCCCCCCCTTCTCCTGTCTCCTTCCCTGTCTCCCCCCCCTTCCTCTGTCTCCCCCCACCTTCCTCTGTCTCCCCCCCTTCCTCTGTCTCCCCCTCTTCCTCTGTCTCCCTCTCGCCACTTTAATGACTTGCCTCATGTTGCCTATACCATACGTTATTATATAATACGTCCTGTATTTGTATGATCTCCAAAACTCGCCATTCAGATTTATATAATGCACACAAACCAAATGTTCCGATTTTGCGTATTGCGCAATCTATATTGTCTGACCATGAAAATAAATTCTGCCACCTCTGCTCGCTGCTTCCGTCCTAGCAAGTAAATCAGACGCAGAAGTAAGCTGTGCCTGCTGTAACCAGGTACCAGTGGTGTCCCCACCCTGCATGTGCTCAGCCTGAGAATCTTAACGGTTAAAGAGACATTCCAAGTTAAATGCCCCCTCTCTTTTGTTTTTTTAAAGCATTTATTGCAAGCAGGTGGTCTCCGGAGGTAAGCCGCGTTAATTTCAGCTCCGGTGACCCCCTGCTTCCCAAGATACTTTCCTCCCCGGAGCGCCATGTTTCTTAAATCTCCCGCGGCACACGGGTCAGTATGCCCCCGCTACGGATGTTGCAGCTTCCGCTTGGTCTGCGTGACGCGGGAGGTTTAAACTTCCATTTTGTTTCCCCTTGAGAGGAGGCATTTTTACAGCTATGGAGACCCCTGGCTTTCTATACAGTACATGTTAAAGAGGGTGGGTATGGCATTTTCTGTAGGGGAAACTGATCTTTAACACCCATTACATAATAATATCTACAGCAGGGGCGGCCAGCTCCAATCCTCAAGGGCCGCCAACAGGTCAGGTTTTCAGGATATCCCTGCTCCAGCACATGTGTGTGAGAGTGTGTGAGAGTGTGTGAGAGTGTGTGAGAGTGTGTGAGAGTGTGTGAGAGTGTGTGAGAGTGTGTGAGAGTGTGTGAGAGTGTGTGAGAGTGTGTGAGAGTGTGTGAGAGTGTGTGAGAGTGTGTGAGAGTGTGTGAGAGTGTGTGAGAGTGTGTGCGAGTGTGTGCGAGTGTGTGCGAGTTGCGTGCGAGTTGCGTGCGAGTTGTGTGTGAGTGTGTGTGTGTCTGATTTCAAGTTTATACCTGGAGAGTACGTTAAACTTTCACTTCTTAAATATGCATATTTTGAACAAGCGGTGGTTTCCCTGGTTCAGCTGCCAGCGCCCCATGAAGATAACTAGTGACTGCTTTGTTCTATGCTGGCTTTGTCTATATGAGCTTTTTTTACCTTTTGAGTGCCCCAATACATATATTTATATCACACACACACCTCTAAACTACTCTGCCAGAGGGACCAGCAGCGACACCTCTGCAAAGTGTTGCTGACCTCTGGCAGTGTCGGGATTAGGATATTTTGGTCTCGATGCTGTGTTGCCCGCAGAGGACAGGAGGCAGAGTGAACTCATTACTTTCTCGGTTACTGTAAATGTTGTGGGTTCCAGTAAAAAACGGTGTACGCGACTATCCTGTTTTTGTAATTTTTTTGCAGGTAGTGATAGCTGCTGTTGGACTGTTTTTTTTAAACTTCTACATTTCACAAGTAGACATTTGCTAGCATGGAAACCTGTGACGTACAGTTTATATTCTGACCAGGGGGACTATTTTTGTTTTGTAGATCAGCTCCCTTTATTTCAGCGATTGATAACAGTGAGAACACGTTGTTTAGGCTGTTTAGTACTGACAGCTGGGTAGACATTGCTAGCTGGAATTTTTCCCCCCACCACGATCTTGTCTAAAATGCTTTGCAAAGAATAGTTTTGTAGCAGACTTTTTCATAGGGCTCAGCAGATCGGGCTTCCAGCTGCTGTCTGTGGACCATGCAGGGGGTGAATAATATGCTCCCAGTTGAGCTTCTGCATGTTGTACTGACTTTATTTGGCGTTCTTAATGCGGCAATCCAAGCTCTTATTTTTTTATTTTATTTATGTGTGTATATATATATATATATATATATTGAGTTAAGTTATGGTGAGTAAAAAAGTAACAAAAACCCTCCATAGCAAATGTAAATATACATTATGCTCATTTGCATGTCTTAGGAGGGTCTGCAACCCCGCCTTTCACCATTATCACACAGCACTTCCACTGCAGCAAGGGATTTTGGGAAATGACATGCAAATGAGCACACACTTTTTGCTTCAAAAACCATTTTATACCTGGTTCCCTATAGGCTTAAGCTTGCTGCATGGTCACAGCTTTGAGCACAGCCAGGGTTAAGATGCATAGACAGAAAACCCACCCACAGACAGGTTTTTTTTTTGTAGCCCGGGTGGTGAAAAAGTGATTTCACCTCTAAAAACCGTGCTCATGGTCAAGTGAGACCAGGTGCGCAAAACTTGGGACTATAGGCTCCGGAGAGCTGCAAGTCCATGACATGGTCAGTCCTCTTCAGCCACGAGGGCCAGGAAAAGTCCTGATGTTACACCGACGTCGTCATCCGAAGAATCTGACGTCCATCCTGTTCCCTCCTAGTGCAGCAAACGCCGCAGGAGGGTCCAAGTCTTTAGGGCTTTCGGCTCACACCTACTCGCCCACCGCAGTCTTCTCCCGAGGGAATGGCGACCACCGACCAGCACACAGTCTTGCATTCTCCAAAGAAAATTAGGTGACTGATAACCCAAAAAAAACAAACCACAATCCATAGTGCGAGTGCTCCAGTGCGCTGTGTAATGCAGTGCAGGAAGTGCTCAAACGAAACAACAAAAAAGGTGTGCACAAGTGCTCGCCAGACCCGGAAGCCTGGCGGGTAAAAAAATAATGGCTACCCCTCAGCGGAAGGCAATAAGGGGTGCCAGTGCAGAAAAATGTAGGGGTGTGCAAATTTATCCGTGCAAAAGTCGAAGTGCGTGTGGCAACACTTGACTCCACCAGGTTAACCACTCCTGGGGTGCCGTGATAAAATAGCCCGGGCTACATATCCGCCTTCTCAGCCCATGACCAGACCAAGTGATGCAACTAGTGCCATCCTTCACAGGACAGACACTACACTTGATCTTAGCCAAAAGGCCGAGAAGCGACCCAATGGGTCTCATCAGTGTGGGGTTGGTTAACCGGCTATGCAATGAAGCGAAAGGATGGGGTTTACCATACTGAGTTAAGTTATGGTGAGTAAAAAAAGTGGAACCATGTATAAAATGCTTTTTGAAGCAAAAAGTGGCACTGTGTGCTCATTTGCATGTCATTTCCCAGAATCCCTTGCTGTAGTGGAAGTGCTGTGTGCTGGGTGATAATGGAGAAAGGCGGGGTTGCAGACCTGCCTAAGACATGCAAATGAGCATACAGTATATTTACATTTGCTATATATATACAGTGATCGACAAACCTATACATTTGCTCGCCCCGGGCGAGTGGATTTAACATCGTGGCGAGCTCCTATTGGCCCAAGCAGCACACGTGTGGTACTAGGTGGCGAGTAGATTTTTTTGTTCGGCGAGTAGATTTTTTGGTGATTTGTCGACCACTGTGTGTGTGTGTGTGTGTGTGTGTGTATAATATACACACACACACACACACACACACACACACACACACACACACACACACACGTATATATATATATATATATTTATATGTGTGTGTGTGTATGTATATATATTTATGTGTATATATATATATATATATATATATATAGATATTTATGTATATTTAAAAGAGAAAAAGAAGAAAGCGCACGACTCTCATAGCGTCAAAAAGTACTTATATTGTGACAATAATAAAGTGTAAATGATTGCATGTACAAGAACTAATCATAGGAGCAGGGCATGTTTAGGATACATGTTACCACTCTGGAAGCTGGGGACTTGCTTCGTGTGGCTCCTTCAGCATATACTGCTCCTGATCCAGTATATTAAATACCAGCAGGGGTAGCCAAACAACGCTAGCAAGTATTGTCCGTAACACAGTACCCAATAAAGGCTATATTGAAGAGACAAATGGAAACATAATCTTTCCTGCTCCGTCCGATCCGCTTCAGCTCAAAACCAGTCAGGGAACAGCAAAGCTTCCGACTCGCCACACTCACAGACCAGGACTCTGACGTCACCTCAACACGCCGCAGGTCCACAACGGGCCCCCCAGTGATCAATGAAGTAAACTAAAGTCCCGTGTGTAGCACAAGCAGGATCAAAGACGCTGGTAGTATTGCAGGAGAGTGTCCAATGTAGTATAAACATTCCTACGTGTTTCGTAGCGAACTACTTTGTCAGGGATGGGTTTTTTTTGAAAGCCAAGTCGGACTGTCCCTTTAACCCTCTATTATATCCTCTGTATTGAAAGTTCTCGCGAGCAGGACCCTCTTTACCTCTTGCATCGGGTTGCTCTTGTTTGTCCTTATTTGGTTTGTCATTCTGTTTTATGGAATGTGTAGAATTCTGTCCCCCCCATTGTACCGCGCTGCGGAATATGTTGACGCTTTATCGGATAACGATAATGGCAGCAGTCTACTGCACTCGTCCAATTTGCTGCCAGTATCATGAGGATAATCAAATAGTTATGTCAAAGTAAGATTTCCCCACCATTTAAACCCCCTTCACATTTGATCCTTCAGCTGCTCCAAGCTTTAATCATCCATGGCTCTTTGGAACATGCATTAGCACTTGTTTATGTCAATGGGAAATGAATTGAATGTAGACCCTGATAAAGGTAAAAACCTATCTGCTTGGGAGAGGTGGCAGTGAATGCTAGTTGTGTTTTGGCATTGAACCTCGCCGTACGCTAGTCAACCTGTACTATTATTTTTTTTTTTCAACACAGCATCAAATGATGGAATGACCGGAATAATTACCGTGCACATGTTTGGGGACCTCCCAGCACAATCTTACAGGAAGCTTTGTCATTCTTCGCCCCTGACGGTGAATGGAAATCGAGCCCACCAAGGGCTCTTCTGAGCAAATGTCACGGCACACGGGGCGAAGCCAAGTCTGCCATGTTGGTTTTGTGCGTTGGCTGCACTGAACGCAAGGGTTTGCAACTCTCCTCTTAGATTTCCATTGACGCCCCAGATTTTGACAATAACCAGTGAATTAACAGAGGGGAGATGGGGTGTTCGTTGGGTATTCGCAAAACATGTCCTGTCTTGCGTTCCTGTAAGATGAGGATGAAAATCGACGTTCTACCCCATAATGATAACCAAGAGGCTTGGTTCTCCCCACAAAAGGGGTTTCTCTGTGGATGTTTAAGGGGGATTAAGAGTAAAGATGTGCATCAGCAGCTGAAGTTGGGGAGGGGTCACCGGAAGCATTTCTAGACCTGACTTCCAACTATCCCTTATGTAACAATAATTTTTGTCCCAAATCTTGTGAAAATGCTACGGGTTATGCATACAGCGGTAGCAAGTATTATTACTCCCATGGGTGCGTTGGTACTGCCCCCTTTTCACCACAGTACCATCCCTTTTCAACATAGGTCTGCCCCTTTTCACCACAGTACCGTCCCTTTTCACCACAGTACCGTCCCTTTTCACCACAGTACCGCCCCTTTTCACCACAGTGTCGCCCCTTTTCACCACAGTGTCGCCCCTTTTCACCACAGTGTCGCCCCTTTTCACCACAGTGTTGCCCCTTTTCACCACAGTACTGCCCCTTTTCACCACAGTGTCGCCCCTTTTCACCACAGTACCGCCCCTTTTCACCACAGTGTCGCCCCTTTTCACCACAGTGTTGCCCCTTTTCACCACAGTACCGCCCCTTTTCACCACAGTGTCGCCCCTTTTCACCAGTGTTGCCCCTTTTCACCACAGTGTTGCCCCTTTTCACCACAGTACTGCCCCTTTTCACCACAGTACCGCCCCTTTTCACCACAGTACCGCCCCTTTTCACCACAGTACCGCCCCTTTTCACCACAGTACCGCCCCTTTTCACCACAGTACCGCCCCTTTTCACCACAGTACCGCCCCTTTTCACCACAGTACCGCCCCTTTTCACCACAGTACCGCCCCTTTTTCACGCACTGTGGCATCGACAGCGGGAGCTATAACGGCTCCTACATCTGCACATTTATTTTTTAATCCAGCAACGAAGATAGGAAGACGGTTGGCCTGTTCCCTGCCGTTCTCTGTGGCCCCTGTTACACATGTAATTCATTTTTTTGCTTGGGAAGATTTGAATCACCTTCCATTTGAATGGAGCTGATTTTTTCCCCCTTGCCAAGCAAGTACAAGACTGATTTACAGCATTTGTAATAGGGACCCATATGTCTAAGCTGCTAAATAGGTTTGTGCGTTTTCTGTCTTCTTTACCACTGAATACATTTAAGAGCAGTAAAATCTTGTTTGCCTTATGTTGAAGCAGTATTTTTTGGTAGCTTTGTACCCCGTTTAGCTTTTTTTAGAAAGGGAATCATTCTGTCGCTGTTTTTTTGCACTTCCAAAACGCAGCATTAAAACAGGTTGAAATATTGTAGAAGAGATGGGAAGACGACGTGTTGTACAACATTTGAACGACGTGCGCACAAAATATTGAATCCATCTTCTGCTCCCTTTCTGCTGCTTCTCGGAAGTGCAAGAACCGCCCGAGGAGTTTCTTGGTGTAATCGAGAAATTGAAACTTGACAATGCCATGAAAGATGAGAAGCCCAAACCCAAGTGTGTACGAGATAGCGGATTAAAGTGCAATTTTCACACGGTTGTCCATGCTGGAACAGGTTTTGGCATGTAGACCAGGTAGTGTGCCAACTGACAGGGACTGTCTGGCTCGTGTTGATATGCTCTGTAACTTCATTCATTCTTGACTTTGGGTCTCTGGGTTTCCTTGTTGGTCACTGTAGAATCATTGGTCACTCTAGAATCAATCCAAATACATAGTTATTTAGGATATCACTTTTAAGGATGCACATTCAAGGGTTGAGGAAATGTTTGAAGATCTACATTGTGTTATTCCCATAGCCAGCTAGTGGGGACAATTTTGCAGTTTGTTGCCTCTGGTGGCAAAGGGGTTAAAGCAATCAGTCCAAGCTGCTGTTTTTCATTTTTGTTTATTTTTCCCCCTTTAATATGTGCATCAATACAATCCACACAATGATACGTAATTAGCGAAGTTGCCGATCGGTGAAGATTTGGTTTGGGGTTTCACTAAATGGCTGTCAGTTACACACAGGAGGACCAACGATGCAAGTTCTGTGAGAAAGATCATGTGACCAGGTAGTCACCAGATACACTTGGTGCACTGCTAGAGAGAGGGCAGGGCTCAAAAAGGGGTGTGCCAGAGCCTGTTTCAGAAGGGGAAGGGGATGTGACTTTGTAAATGGTTGCTATAGAAAAAAAATGCTTGTTACATTATTATTAACATTTTCATTCAGAGTTGTTTAAAAATAAATGCTACAAGTATTTTCTCTTAGTACAGAACTGATTTGTTTAACACACACATAGGATATTGCTTGGTCTGTAGCTTTAAAAGTGCAGCCCTATTTAGGATCAAAGGCAGGAGTGGCCAACTCCAGTTCTCAAGAGCCACCAACAAGTCAGGTTTTTTGGATATCCCTGCTTCAGCACAGGTGGCTCAACCAGTGGCTTAGTTATAGTGACTTCACCACCTGTACTGAAGCAGGGGTATCCTGAAAACGTGACCTGTTGGTGGCCCCTGAGGAATGGAGTTGGCCGCACCTGATCAAAGGCAGAGATAACCTAATTGGGCAAAACCTTGATGGGTTCTTCAGTAGAAAAGAATCACATACATATAAGGGATATAACATTATTTTTGGAAGCCTGAAATGTTTCCATTCTAATTAGAAAATGGGGGGAGGTGGGAGTGGGTCGATGGCAGATTTGTTTGCCTTATGTTTATTCACATCCCCTCCCCCTCCATCTCAAACACGAAAAACCCCAGTGCAGGACATGGGAGAGCGAGGGTACTCGGCCTCACACCCACGCCTGTTCTTAGCCAATGAAATGAGCAATCTGAAAGCCTATTGCTATCCATCCAACTCACTATATATTCTGCTCATAACACTAGTGAAAAAGGTGAACAAAGTAAAAGTGCGCAACAACAGTAAATAAGTGACGTGATGAATGTGATACAATGGAATAGGTGACCTTGTGTAAAATTGAAGTATATGGAGCGTCTGCAGCTGTGACACCAGGTAAGGCTCTGGTCCCCCCTATAAGCACACAAAAAAACAAAGAACACAGCGCACAACGCTCAGTGCATTAAATGATATCTTTAGTAACCAAAATAAGGAGGTAAGTATTGTGCGTACATTTAAATAAAATAAACAAGCATTTCAGGGTTATTGTTACCCAAACACCAACGGACGCCCCTGATGGTCTCGTGGCTCTCTCCTTCTCACTCCAACAACCTCGGTGTAGGGCCTGGATAATCTCCACTCCAATCGCAGGTATTTCAGCCTCTCGCCTTGGGGTAAGGCTAGTGCAGTCTCAGCAATCCAGAATGACCTCCGCTTGTGTGCGCAATGCCCGTCACTGCATAGGTCTCGTTTGCAACGGAGCAGCGGAGCAAACGCTGTTTGGCGTCCTGGTCGAGCACTTCCGGGTCTGTGACGTCATATAACCGCGAGAGTTCGTCGCAAGTCTACAGAACACCGGACCGGTTCTCTGGGAGTGCTGGGTAATAGAGCAGCGGTGCGCAATCTGTGGGGCGCGACCCCCAGGGGGGGCACGAGACTGCCGACGGGGGGCGCGGGGTTTACAGAGGCCCCGCGCGCTTCCCGAAGGCACTTAAATTAAGTGCCGGGGGAGCTGCAGGGCCTCTGTAAACCATACTTACCCGTGGCTCCGGCGGCTTCCTCCCGGCGTCGCCATGGCAACGCGGCGTCAAAATTACGCTGCGAGGTCATGTGACGTCACGTTGCTATGGCAACGTGACGTCATTACGCCGGTGCGAGGGTAAGTTGGGGTTGGGGGGGCGCGGGAGTGAGGGGACAGCCGGCAGGGGGGCGCAGGGAAAAAAGTTTGCGCCCCCCTGTAATAGAGGGTTCGCAAAGTTCTTAGTCCAACGCGTTTCGAAACCGCATGGGTCTCTTCATCAGGGAATAAAGACTAATCAGTCTATTGGCATTTAAATACCCCTCGTGCGTCACTAATTGGTCCCTCCATTAAGGGTTTAAGCCAATCGCAACGCAGCGGGGAGGAGTCAAAGAGCTCCATAGCAACTGAGAATGCATCCTAACAAAACAAACTAAAATCAACTTTATTTATACACATATTGACAAACAATTTATAAACGGTGACTGTAAAATAAAGAAAAAAGAATTAGTACACACTTATATAAAAAGATGCGTTTGAACATGGGTAGTGATTTGAAAAACCACCAACATAATGATATTTGAAAAGGAAGCACGAGCTAAAAAATCATTGGATGGCTCAAAACCATAAAATACAGTTAATAGAAAAATTAAAAATTAAAATGAATATTTAATAAAAAATGCCAGCTCAAAATATGGATATTGTATGTAAATACATAACCTAGCTACATCACCCGTAGGAGGTGGTCAGTAGAGGGATATATCTATATCCTCATTGAGGCCTCCCGGATATTGTAAAAAAGCACTGGTCAATCCTGTCAAATGACCCAATTTTGGGGACACACATTTCTAAGTTCCCAAGGTTCATATATAGAAGAGCAAAAAATCTAAAAAATGCTCTGTCCCCCAGTGACATTAATATCAAAACTGTACCTGTGGGAGAAAAAAGATGGTTAAATACTAAAAAACCTTGTGGAAACTTCAAATGTGGAAAATGTTCAGTGTGTAAACACTTACACTCTAATAGAAAAACCTTTGTCTGTCCTAAAACTGAGGAAATTTATGAAATATCAGATTTTATCAATTGTAATTTGGATCATATTGTATACTTAATTGAATGCCCCTGTGGCTTGTTCTATGTAGGGCGCACTAAGCGCCAATTAAAAACACGCATACAAGAACATATACGAAACATAAAGAATGGTCTGTTAACACATAGCCTCTCCAAGCACTATGCCTTACACCATAATAAAGACCCCATGTCCCTGCGCTTTAAAGGCATTAAACATGTCCCTAAGAGCAGAAGGGGTGGGGATAGGGTTAAGGATTTATCCTTTCAAGAGACTTTCTGAATATATATATTGGGCACATTATATCCGGGAGGCCTCAATGAGGATATAGATATATGGTCCCTCTACTGACCACCTCCTACGGGTGATGTAGCTTTTTGAGCTGGCATTTTTTATTAAATATTCATTTTAATTTTTAATTTTTCTATTAACTGTATTTTATGGTTTTGAGCCATCCAATGATTTTTTAGCTCGTGCTTCCTTTTCAAATATCATTATGTTGGTGGTTTTTCAAATCACTACCCATGTTCAAACGCATCTTTTTATATAAGTGTGTACTAATTCTTTTTTCTTTATTTTAGAGTCACCGTTTATAAATTGTTTGTCAATATGTGTATAAATAAAGTTGATTTTAGTTTGTTTTGTTAGGATGCATTCTCAGTTGCTATGGAGCTCTTTGACTCCTCCCCGCTGCGTTGCGATTGGCTTAAACCCTTAATGGAGGGACCAATTAGTGACGCACGAGGGGTATTTAAATGCCAATAGACTGATTAGTCTTTATTCCCTGATGAAGAGACCCATGCGGTTTCGAAACGCGTTGGACTAAGAACTTTGCGAACCCTCTATTACCCAGCACTCCCAGAGAACCGGTCCGGTGTTCTGTAGACTTGCGACGAACTCTCGCGGTTATATGACGTCACAGACCCGGAAGTGCTCGACCAGGACGCCAAACAGCGTTTGCTCCGCTGCTCCGTTGCAAACGAGACCTATGCAGTGACGGGCATTGCGCACACAAGCGGAGGTCATTCTGGATTGCTGAGACTGCACTAGCCTTACCCCAAGGCGAGAGGCTGAAATACCGGCGATTGGAGTGGAGATTATCCAGGCCCTACACCGAGGTTGTTGGAGTGAGAAGGAGAGAGCCACGAGACCATCACGGGCGTCCGTTGGTGTTTGGGTAACAATAACCCTGAAATGCTTGTTTATTTTATTTAAATGTACGCACAATACTTACCTCCTTATTTTGGTTACTAAAGATATCATTTAATGCACTATGAGCGTTGTGCGCTGTGTTCTTTGTTTTTTTTGTGTACATAACACTAGTACCTGTAGTTCTCACAGCAGTGGGATCAATCCACTGTTTCATGCAGGTCATTGAGAGAAGGAGCGGCTCAAGGTGACACAAACACCTTGGGCAAGTCACTTCATCTCCTTGTGCCTCATGCACCAAAAACATAGATTGTAAGCTCCACGGGGCTGGGACTGTGTCTGCAAAATGTCTCTGTAAAGCGCTACATAAAACTAGCAGCGCTATAAAAGAACAAACTATTATTGATCGGCAAACACCTTTACCCTTAAAAAACGTATCGTGATGTGTTTTTGTAACGTTAAATTGATCCCATCTCGAATTTTGGCTTCTGCCTTTTTCAGGCATGCGGAATAAGTGTTGGTTTGTGGTTGTAGGTTGTGTAATTACCCTATAATGGACCAAAACTAGAGCTCTTCCTCGTTTTTAAATGCCCACTTTCAACACCTCCCAGGTCTCGTGAATTGCACAAGAACAGGTGACCCAGGTGATTTCCGTAGCCCCATATGCCATCGCTTCATCTGGTTGACCTATAAGCCTACAACAAATCTACACCAGTGTACAGAATAGAACTTGGAACGCCTTCATGGAATCATTGTTGAGTGGCAGGTGGCTGATGGAATTCTCTGCTCAATGATCTTCAGATTTTATTTGACATCTGCAGGAAATGCCCAATTTAGACATCACCATAGCAATGTGTATTTTGGTGGTCACCCTTCCCATTAGTCGGCGCCGATTAGGCGTTTTCTTTTAGATGATACCCTCATCGCTGTGACAGCTGTACCCTTGCAAAAGCATTATCTTTAGGAAACGATGCTAGCTTTAGTGAAGCAACGATATATTTATAGAGCAATTGCCGAAAATACAGTAACAACCAAGTATATTTGTAGTCTTTAAAAAATAACACAAGCAAAATTCTGCTTGGCACGTTTTTTTTCTTTACAAAAAGCACAACTGCGTCTGGAAAGCTGACCCAGCACAGTTCTGCTAGGTAGCAATAGAATCGAGCTACTCAGAGGGCTGCACATTACCAATATCACTCTGGGCAAAAGGGAAAAAAGATCAGGGACAAAAAAAAGCCAGAACTAGGACCTTTAAAATTCACAATGAACATCTGGGCCAAAACAAAAACAAAATTTAAACTCACGTCAAACACCTCCCAGATCACCCCCCCTCTTTGATAACCCAAATTTCCCACCAGGGAGAAGCTCAAGTTATTTCGACCAGTTTAAGAATAAAAACATTAAAAGGATAGGAGACTTACTTCCCAAGGGGAAACCCCTAAGTCTCCAAGAGCTTAGAACCAAATATAACGCACTAGACCTACCTCTATTCCAATTCCTACAAATTAGGCATTTCCTCTTGTCCGTCTCTAGGACCTCAAAATTCCCGAGGCTGACAAACTTCGAGCAATTATGCAAAAAGGAAAAATACCAAAAAGGACTAATAACGATGATTTATGCAGGGCTAGAATCGACGGGGTCCACCACAGACCATAGTTATATGACCAAATGGGCCAGAGACCTGGGGCTGGAAATTGACAGAGAAGACTGGGAAGATATTTGGGCTAATGCGGCCTAAACCTCCATCTGTACGGCCACAAAAGAAAACATATAAAATAATATACTAATGGTATCTCACACCAAAGAGGCTAAAACAGATCTTCCCAGAATCCTCTGACCAATGCTGGAGGGCATGCGGCCAGGTAGGCGACATGGCCCACATATGGTGGTTCTGCCCGGCAATACAAAAATACTGGAAGATGATCCAGAAGGTTATAAACGAGATCACAGGCTTAGAAATCCCCCTGTGCCCCCTGGTATACCTGCTGGCCAAACCAGTAGAGGAAATAAGCCACCCTATTAGGCGCCTGATATCGCATATTCTGAGAGCAGCCAGATGTGCGATAGCAGCCGCTTGGAAAAACCCATTGCCCCCATCCAGGTCAATGGTAACAAACAGAATTAACAAAGTGATGTTGATGGAGAGGCTCACTGCCGTCCTTAAACACTCCACCGCAAAATTCCACAAAATATGGGACCCCTGGTTAGAAGCTTAATATAAGATAGTGGTAGGAGTTCGAGTAGCTCGGGACCTAGGGTTGGACCTAGAAAGAAGGGAGCCAGACAGCAGAAATGAGAGAGAAACTGAGACTCACTGGCCAGGGATCCAAACCAAACAGGATAAGATGGATGGTTGGTAAGCAGAGAAGGCTGTTGGATAAATATCTCCTGTCTTATTCTAGATCCCATGCAGTTTTGCAGTCCGTTGGTTACAGGTCCTGACTTTTTTAAAGAGATGACCGGCCTTTTTATGGCGCTATTCAAGCGTGACACATTTATTGGCATGACCTGCAGAGTGAAAGGTTGACTTAACATTTTGTATTTCAACAAATGGTTTCCAAGCCTTCCCCCCCACGCTAAGTAAAAGACTTTTAAACAAGTTGAGTCGATACTTGATTTATGTTGGGGGTCGGCAACTCCAGTTCTCACGGGCCAGCAACAGGCCAGGTTTTCAGGATATCCCTTTTTCAGCACAGGTGACTCTGTCAGTGACTGAGCCACTGATTTTATTGTATGTCTTTATTTATATAGCGCCATTAATATACATAGCGCTTCACAGTAGTAATACACGGGGTAATCAAATACATAACAGATAATATAAATAACAGGTCATGGGAATAAGTGCTTCAGACATAAAAGTAACATTAAGGAAGAAGAGTCCCTGCTCCGAGGAGCTTACAATCTAATTGATTGAGCTACCTGTGCTGAAGCAAGGATATCCTGCCCACCCCTGCTTTATATTGTACTGCATTCATATTTAGGCTAAACTCGAAGATGTGAAATACTGCTTTAAATACCTTTTTTTTTTAAAACCTCCTTTTACCCTTTAGAAACTGTATTTCAGGTTCCTCGAGTCCTTTGGCGCTTGAGAAAACCCTCAGTCTGTTAGGGATAAAGAACGCAGGGGGGAGGGGAGTTTATTTTCCTACTTTTAAGCTTTAAGGTGGTTTATGAAGCTCGTTTCATCTCATTATGCCGGAAGCTGTTAATGATTTTATCCTGATGGCAGCAAAGAATATTCTCGCCATAGAAAGTAAGCGCATCACATTAGGAGATGGACTGAGGCCGCACATGGGTGCAGCAATGAGGCAGCGGGACTTCCAGTAACTGCACGCTTTTAATATTCACTCTGTGAACTAATTGCCCGTGTTGAAGGGATTTACCGTCAGACCTGCATTTTAGTCTTCCTGTAATAAGCTTCTGAGCCTCATTACCTGCATGGGAACCCCTCTTGCTGAAAAATCACTGCTCGATGCATTAGTTAGTAGCGATGTCGAACCTGCCTGGAATTCGCTTTTGCCACAGTTTCAGTTGAACTTTCCGAAACGTTTGAAGAACCCGTGAAAATGTAGACCGAGCCTTTGGCGCCAAGATCTGGTGAAACAGGCCAAATTGTTACAAATTCGCTCTTTCGCTTGGCAAAATAGCTGGCTTGCGTCTTTGTGACTTTTTAATTGGTAGTTTGATCGAATTTTCTAAAAGCTTAAGCATCTGAGAGGAATCAAACTTAAACATCGAACGATTAACTTTTGTGCCCGTTCCCCGAGGTTTGAAGCAGGGGTCTCCAGAGCTGAACCTCGTTCATTTCTGCTCCTGCTTCCCCCGAGAAGTAACCTGGAGAAGCTAGTGCTGGTATCTCCTGTAAGTTTGAAGGTCCCGCATCACGCCGGCCAATAGGAATCCGCAAGGAATGATGTTGCAGCTTCCTATTGGGCCGGGGGACCTTTTAAACAGCCATATTGTGTGCCCAGCTAGAGCTGCTGCTGGTAGGCCCTTACAAGGTATGTATTTTGGGTAGCAGGGGGTCTCTGAAGTTGAAATCAACGTGAGTCAGCTCTGGAGACCCCTGGTTTCAAACTAGTACATCCTCTAGTAGTTAGTGCCGATAGTTGAAGGGCAATAATGAAGGCGAGGCATCGTCTTTCAGATGGATATGACCAGGGAAATTAGTTCAGGACCACATTAAACCCTTCAGTGTCTTAATGACGTACAGAGTACATCACAAAAAGTGCCGCCCCAGGAGCACTAGATTTTGCTAGTTTTTAAGGGACTGTAGGCGATCGAGCCTGCCCTTCCACCTTGCAGCCCCTAGCCCCTCTCCCTACACAATCTGCCTGATAGCTGGAACCCGGAAGGGATGATGTGAATGCTCCGGAAAGTGGTCACATGATCTGGAATGCATTTTAAAAGGGTTACGTAACATTTTATCTGACACCTTGCGAGGTGGAAGATACTCATTATTATGAAGTGCCCCCGACCCAGATCTCCTCAATCGTCCATTGACCTCCACAGGGCCCCCCCAGCTCCCAAGATACTTGTTGGTTTTGACATGACGGTAGTTTTATAAGGCCTCAAGGCCTTCTGATAACATTGCAGCTTACTATTGGTTGTAGGAGCGAGCCCTTACCCTGTAGACCAGTGGTCCTCAAGGGCCACCAACAGGCCAGCTTTTACAGATGTCCCTGCTTCAGGTGGCTCAGTCATTTTTGATTGAGCCACCTGTGCTGAAGCAGGGATATCTTTACAACCTGGCCTGTTGGTGGCCCTTGAGGACTGGCGTTGAGCACCACAACTGTAGACAAACCTATTTAGCGATCGTTTGCCGAAGGTTGTCCGTGGAGGTCAGGGGACCACTGATTCGACCTTGGTCTTATAACAGAATGCGAGCGGGCGGGACTGCTGCTTTACATCTCCGGTGCAGAAAATGATCTCTGAAAGCAGAACGTGTGTAGGACTTCTTGGCATCATCCTGTGCTGTACTTCTTCTTTTAAAATTGCATTTCTTTTAAATAAATCATATGAAAAGTGAACATGTAAATGGAAGTTTGCAGGACTATGATTTTACTTTAGTTCGGAAACATTTGAGTTCAAACCATTCTTTTTGTTCCAGAAAGTCTAATTCCTCACTTAGAATTGTACTGTGACTCAGCCTTGTTGAATTTTTGTGTGAAATAACTTTCTTCTTCAGCATGTGATGGGGTAATTAGTTTTGGAGTTTTACAAGTAGTTCTGTTATATAATGGCTATTTTGTTCTGAAAAGCATGAGATGTTTCATTTGCTTTCTTTTATACGGTACTTAGACAATTGAAGTGATCGAAGAGTGGGTCTTCCTGAACGTTGCCTGGTTTGAACTTTCGTAGTCTTGGGCTCAAAATGCTTGAGATCCTGTAAGATACTGTACACATAGAACATTGTGCTGTGGACAGTGTAAGCGGGTTATATGTTGTGTTTTACATTGAACAAACTTGAAGTTCATCAGTAGCAAGACGACATCTCTTACCTTTTTGTTAACCACTATTTCATCCTTTATTTCCAGCATCCGAAGCGTGATGCAGAAGTATCTGGAGGAGCGAGGTGAACTGACCTTCGACAAGATATTCAACCAGAAGATCGGTGAGTTCTACCTATTGTCATATGAGTTAAGCACGTTGTACAGTACTTTCTGCTTGTAAGAGGACCCCTTGTTGTGGTTGTCCTTAGGTTGGGATACTAGGGACAGCCTTCTTTTTTTTAAATTTACTGCGTAGATGGAGACATTCCTTTTCTTTCTTTGGGATATTCCCTGGTGTAATCATATCCCATGCCAGAGGACTTATTTTTAGTCTGATTAATGGTCGCGCGAGATTCAAAGTCAACAAACAAACCAAACAATGGGTCTCCATACAAGCCTTGGAGTTTCTTGGAATCGATCCACAGTGACATTTTTCTGAGGGTTTAAGAATTCTTTAGCTGGGCTTGAATTTTCTAATGTACACAAACTGGGGAACTAAAACATGGCTGTGTATGCTCTTTGATTAAATGACCGTTCAATTTGATTTTAGCTATTGAAACGTCAGGGAAGGCAGGGTTTGTAAAGTAGCAAGGCGACATGGTAAGGTGGCCGGGCTCTCTCTCAACACCAGCGTCTGCGATCTTAGCCTTTGGGGTGTTTAAGATAAGAACAGTGCATTCAGAGTCGCTTATTCATTGAACAACAATAGAGCCGTTTACTTGAGTAGGCCCAAGGCCTTTGATACATTGACATTCACTCATAAAAAGAACAATTCTGGTTGAAGTTGATGCAACATACATTTTCAAATGTGCATTTGTACCAGGAAAGCTGGCCAAAGTGGACTGTCATTTTGGAGCATGGCCGTTATTTGATCAATCCGATTGTTGCTTTGCAGTAACTCCGCACATTTAGTGATGCCTCTTACATTTTGAATCTTGCGTTTTTAATGGTGGGGTTTTTCACGGTGGATCTTATTGATCCCAGGCAAATGTGGAGAAGAGAAGGCTGGTTGATAATTTGTTTTGTATTCAGTCTCCTGTGTAGGCCTTAGCGTTTCAACCAATCAGTCACGTATATTTGTTAATACAGATGTAGGCAACGTCATAGGAAACGGACATTGTTCTGAATGAGAGTCTAGGCTCGAGTTATTTCACCCGCGGAACGCGCCGGTGGCTGCAGTAACGTTGTCTACATCTGTATTTGTGCAATTCAGGGCGGCAGTTCATAGGTTCCTAATGCCAATATGAGCAAAAAAATGAATAGAAGGTCAGGAGTATTGTGATAATTAGGCAGATTTGGAAATGGAGTTATCGTGGAGGGGTTTAAAATGTTAACTGTGTGGCAGGCTGGACAGGGGCTCTAGAACAAGGGTGCTCAACTCCTGTCCTGAAGCCCCCTTCCCCACCACAACAGGTCAGGTTTTCAGGATATCCCAGCTGACACCTGTGCTGAAGCTGGGACCGATTGAGCGATCTGTGCTGAAGCAGGGATATCCTGAAAATCTGACCTGTAAATCGTTTCAACGCTGATTTACTGGAACCCAAAACAACACAAGTTTTCATAAACAATTAATAAATTAGAAAATGTATGCACACATTTGGCTTAGATATGAATAGAATTTAGGTTGTAAGCCCCTGCCAGCTTCTTCATTTTCATACATTACTCTGGAAATCAGTCTGCTTTATAATGCTTCCATGTGTACTCAAGTAACATTAATAGCCCCCCAGGCGGCGTTAAAAAAACAAAACAAACAAACAGATTTTTAGAAAATTCCAGTGGAAGCTATTTATTGATTTCCCCCCTCCTCCCACCCCCAATCTGTGTACACCAAATAGAAATCCCACTTGTGAGCATATTCACACGTCTGACAAGTCTGCAACCCTGTCTTTCCCCATTATCGCTTAGCACGGGAATGTAAACTTTTCCTGCTGTGCCCCCCTGTCTAGCTTGCCCTGGTAAGATGCACACCCCCCCCCACCTTACATCCGCGTCATATCACGTGACCCGCGGCGTCATTTGACGCATTTGATGTCACATCACATGGCCCCGCGGCGCCCCCCAGTTTGCGCATCGCTGGCTTAGCATACAATGCTTCCACCGCAGCCAGGGATTCTGGGTAATGGCATGCAAATGAGCACTCTGTGTGTCACTTTACTTCTTATCCATTTTAACATGGAGTCCTATAAGCTTATAGCTGCTGTATTACCCACTTTGTTCTGCACAGCCTGGGTTAAAGTGCGCCGACAGTAACACTACTCACAGACTGCAGCTTAAACTACTGGATAATTTATCTAATGAACAGAAAAAAAGGGAGATTTGTGCTGCTTGTTTTTTTGAGTCGGATTACAAGAGAACAATCTCAAAAGGGCAAGATAGAGGGCATAATCCTGCACCATGATTCTTATGTGGTTTACAAGACAGGAAGGAAAAAAGGGCAACTGCCCCTACATATGGTACCCCTGAATGACTACATACCCACAAAATAAGGTCTGCCTAACTAAATTGGGGAAATGGCCCTTATTGGTCGCCATATCCTATGTTTCTATGACATTATGGACACTGGTGCACGTGGTCCTGTTTAAGAGGCACCTGCCCCCTTTCACCCAAACCTTTCTGTCACGCACTTGGCTACACTACAATGTTACCGGAGGTATCTCCTCTGCTTTGACTTTGTCTGCCCCACCACCGTGCAGCGAGCCTCCAACCACAGACCTGTTTTTCTAGGCAGCCAAAGGAAACCTGGTAAATGAATGTGGTCTGAACGCTGTAACAGATGGCTAACGGCCTAAGCGATTGCTTTCTCAGCCATCATTTTAAGGGGGAACGAAGAAGAAAAAAAAAATTGCGAGCTGCCGCAGCAGGAGACCAAATCCAATTTGTTCTGGTTTGGTTGTTTCGGTGGAAAAACAATATATTTATATGTGCAAAGTCCTCCACCTCCCACAATTGTTCAAATTGGTTTGTTTTTATATGAGAGCCGGAATATGAAGTCCTACAGCATGGCAGCCACACGAGACTCGTTAATTCGGATGTTTCATAGCAGTTCATTTGGAAATCGGCAGGAAGACCTAACCCAGGGTTTAATGGGGCATGGCCGGCATTTATTAGGAATACACAGATTACGGGCTGAAAGGCGTAGACCCCTAGTAACTTGCATGTCCTTATTTAGAAACGCTCCGATTTTATGCTTTGGGGTTGTTATTCAGAGTATAAACCACACATTATATAGGTTTATGGTGGGCCAACAAAGTGACAAAAGCCCTCCACCGTGCTGTGTACAGCAAATACAAATATCACTCGTGAGCACATTCACGTCCAGGTCTGCAACAAGGCACGGCGTCGTAGGGGTGGTGCCACTGCGCCGAACCCGCGGTTACAGAGCCCTTGCGCTCTCCCCCACGACAATTAAACTATCACCTTCTCCGGCGGCATCCCCCGGCATCTCATCCTGCATGGTCCTGTCATCGTGGCTCCGCGGTGTCCAATGGTGCCGCGTTGCCATGACAAGGTGATGCACCATGGCGCGTGACATCCCGTTGTCATGGCAACACGTTGCCATTTGACGTTGCGGAGCCATGACGACTGAACTATGCAGGAGGAAGTGCCGCCAGGTGTTGCCCCCAGACGCCCAACATATGTCCCTGCACTGAGTCCCGCAAACATCCCAGCCGGCCGTGTCTGCAACCCTGCATTTCACCATTATCTCTTGGCATACAGTGCTTTCACTGCAGCCAGGGATTCTGGGTAATGAGCACAGTGTCACTCTTTAATTGTCTATTTTAACATGGACTCCTATAAGCTTATGCCGGCCGTATTACACAGCTTTTCAGCACTGCCTGGGTTAAAGAAGTGCAGAGCCAGTAACCCTACTCACAGACGGCTATTTCGACCTTTTATGTTTCTGCAGTGTGATGGTGGTAATACTGGCTTTGCATTATGCAATATGTTTCAACCACACATTATATATATATCTTATACTATATAAGATTTGTGAAAGCACTGTATGCCTGTCTGCATGGCCTCTGTCACTAGGGGAAATCTCATTGGTCCCTTGGCCCGCCCGCCCCCGCACACCTGTCATTGGCCTGAGGCGGGGTGACGGGCCAAAGGACACACAACACAGACACACCTCTCTCTCTGTCCTCTCCCCCCCCATCACACTCACCTCACCCCCTCCCCGGTGCTCCACTCACCTCCCCGCCTCTGCTCCACTCTCCGCTTCACGCGCCTCCCTCCCGCTCCACTCACCTCCCTCCACTCACCTCCCTCCACTCACCTCCCTCCCGCTCCACTCACCTCCCTCCCACTCCACTCACCTCCCTCCCGCTCCACTCACCTCCCTCCCGCTCCACTCACCTCCCTCCCGCTCCACTCCCTCCTGCTACCTCCCGCTCTACTCACCTCCCTCCCGCTCCACTCACCTCCCTCCCGCTCCACTCACCTCCCGCTCCACTCACCTCCCTCCCGCTCCACTCACTTCCCTCCCGCTCCACTCACCTCCCTCCCGCTCCACTCACCTCCCTCCCGCTCCACTCACCTCCCTCCCGCTCCACTCCCACTCCACTCCCGCTCCACTCACCTCCCTCTACCTCCCTCCCGCTCCACTCACATCCCTCCCGCTCCACTCACGTCCCTCCCGCTCCACTCACGTCCCTCCCGCTCCACTCACGTCCCTCCCGCTCCACTCACGTCCCTCCCGCTCCACTCACCTCCCTCCCGCTCCACTCACCTCCCTCCCGCTCCACTCACCTCCCTCCCGCTCCACTCACCTCCCTCCCGCTCCACTCACCTCCCTCCCCAGCCTGCAGCTGCCACGCGGCGCCTACGATGGCGGTGGCCGGAAGGACCCCCTTCCTCCCTCGCGGAGTAACTAAGATGGCGGCGGCCGGAAGGAGTGGTGACATACGTGTGTGTTTGGGTGTGTGTGTGTGACACTGGGTGTGTGTGTGTGGGACACAGTGTGTGTGTGTGTGGGACACTCTAGGGTGGGGACCGGAGCTACACATGGGGGGGCGGGGGGGGGCAGGAGCGGAAAGAGAGGGGGGAGCGGAGAAACATACAGGGGGAGTGGAGAGGAGGGACCCGTAAATTTTAAGAAACCCACCCCCCCTCCTGTCCACTGTCCACCCCCCCTCCTGTTCACTGTCCCCCCCCTCCTGTCCACTGTCCCACCCCTCCTGTCCACTGTCCCCCCTCCTGTCCACTTTCCCCCCCCTCCTGTCCACTGTCCCCCCCTCCTGTCCACTGTCCCCCCCCTCCTGTCCACTGTCCCCCCCCTCCTGTCCACTCTCACCCCCCTCCTGTCCACTCTCACCCCCCCTCCTGTCCACTCTCACCCCCTCTCCTGTCCACTCTCACCCCCCCTCCTGTCCACTCTCACCCCCCCTCCTGTCCACTGTCCCCGTCCCCTCCTGTCCACTGTCCCCGTCCCCTTCTGTCCACTGTCCCCGTCCCCTCCTGTCCACTGTCCCTGTCCCCTCCTGTCCACTGTCCCCGTCCCACCCGTGCAGTGTACAGCAAATACAAATATCACTTGTGAGCACATTGGCATGTCTCAGACCGGTCTGCAAACCTGCTTTTCCACATTCAGAGTAAGGACTCCTCTCTTCCCCCCTAAAGGAACACACTGTAGGGTAGAACATTTATATCTGCGCTTGGCAACACTGTCATTCCATGTAATAGCAGCAAAAAGGCCCTCTCCCCCCTCCCCCTCCCCCCCCACGCTGTTGGAAAACGTGAGCGCTAAAACACAGCCGTGGTTTCAGCATTGGCGCTGAGCACCAGAGAAAAGGAAGCCGTACAAAGGGCCAGACGGGTCGTTATTAGGGGTCTCCTACACAGTTCCATGTTGTCGTCTCCCTTCTTGATGCAGGAGACCGCTCAGAGACGTGGCCACGTGCATCTCTTATAATCTCGCGTGGGACGTGGATCTGAGCTAGGCTGTGATAACGTGGCGCTGAAATAAACAGACTGCTGTGTTTTCTTGTCCTGGTTTCCCCGCCTCCCTGTTGTGCTCGGTCTTGCTATTAATTTTTAACCTGGTGTGAGCGGTTTTGTGATCGATCGTGCCAGGTGGTGTAATCATTTTAAGTGATAAACGTGCAGTGTAGGTGAACCCTTTAACATCAGTGTGACTGCTATTCGCCTTCCATAGTAACACAGTAACTCAGAGGGGTACTGCAGTGCATGAAGCCAATTCTACCCTCCACATGGCTGTTGCTATATCAGATCAGGAGTGTGTTAAAAGGGCAATCTCTTAACACAGGGGTGCTCAACTCCAGTTCTCAAGCCCCCCCCCCTAACAGGTCTGGTTTTCAGGATATCCCAGCTTCAGCACAGGTGGCTCAATCAGAGCCTCTGATTGAGCCACCTGTGCTGAAGCAGGGACTGATTGAGCCACCTGTGGTGCTGATGCTTGAGTATCCTGAAAACCTGAGCTTTTGGGGAGGGGGTTTGAGGGCTGGAGTTGAACACCACTGGCTTAACAAATAGCAACAATCTATGTAATGAGTTCAATTAAAGCCATAAAACAATTCAGACAAGTATTATATATTTTTTACTTTTTTTTACAACGGAAAGGGTAGTGTTTTCATGGAATAGCCTCCCAGCAGAGGTGGTGGGGGCTAATATAGTAAGGGAATTCAAGCCTGCCTGGAATAGACGTACGGGTAAATCCTAAATATGAAATAAAGCCAAGGATCATCAAATTAGGGTCTGAGGTTTTACAGCAGACTGGGTGGGCAAAGTGGGTTCGGTCTAGGACATTTGGTAGCGGTCGTTTCGCCGCAACCAAGTTGCCCCCGGCTTTTAGCTGCCTCTCGCCTCTGCGCAGGCAGATTTAATCACCAAGGTGAGCCCCTAACTTTAGCCCTGAGCCTAAAAGACCCTGACCCTAAAAACCTTACCCTGAAAACACTTTACTCTGAAAACCTACCACCCTAACCCTAAAACCCTATTTCTAATGCTTAGCGGTGGCGCGGTGTCCCATTCCAGAGTGGGTTCCCATCGGCCGTCAAATCCTATGACCGTTTCTATCCTTGTCAGGGGAACAAGACGAGGCAAACCTAAACTCCAATGTATAACGTGTGGAAGGATGTCCACCATTCAAACCAATGTATTTCTCTCACTTCAAGCCATAAGTAGACGTGTTTACCTAAACCCTGTGGTGGCCGCAGGGCACAGGCGCTACGTCATATGCCATTTGTTTATTTTCGAGGGGGGAGATCACGTTCTCTCTGGCTGAGGAACGGAAGGGGAGAAATCGTCTGTTTCTTTCTGTTCTCTCCTCCCACTCACCTCTTTTCTCTCCTTCTCTCCTCTTCTCTCTCCTCCCTCTCTTTCTCCTCTCTCCTCCCTCTCTTTCTCCTTTCTCCTCCCTCTCTTTCTCCTTTCTCCTTTCTCCTCCCTCTCTTTCTCCTTTCTCCTCTCTCCTCTTCTATTTTCTCTCTCTCTCTCTCTCTCTCTCTCTCTCTCTCTCTCTCTCTCTCTCTCTCTCTCTCTCTCTCTCTCTCTCTCTCTCTCTCTCTCTCTCTCTCTCTCTCCTCTTCTCTCTTCTTCTCTCCTTCTCTCTTCTTCTCTCCTTCTCTCTTCTTCTCTCCTTCTCTCTTCTTCTCTCCTCTACTCTCACTCTCCTCTCTCCCCTTCTCTCCCCTCTTTGCCCCTCTCTCTCCCCTCTTTCCCCCTCCTATCTCTCTCCTCTTTCCCCCTCCTCTCTCTCTCCCTCTTTCCCCCTCTCTCCCCCTCTCCCTCCTCTCTCACTCTGCCCCAACCTCTGCGCTCCATCACTTCTCTTCCCTGGATAATTTGTTTTGTAACTCGCCATCATAGAAAGGACTTAAAGAATGTCATGGTAACATCTCATACCACCGGTAATTGTACTTTAATATTTTTTTTTAAAGGGAATAATTTCCGGCTGGCTGGTTATTTAAAGCACCACCCCTTCTGTCTGTCTGTAAAAAGCGCTTGGTTGGATTATTGCACTGAGACATGCTTTGAAGCAAGGTAAAGCCATTAAGGATGCTGGTGGATTGTACCAGATCAATAGCTTGATCAATAAGATTTTCACCAGCTGCCAGTTATATTGTTTGCATGCTGGTTGTATAAGGCTATTTTCCATTTTCTCAGACTACACATATTGTGACACGACCCTTATTCAAAAGCAATTACAAGACCAGTTTATTAAAGAAATAAAAAAAGGACTCCCTGTTAAGAAGTCCCCGTTCAGACGAGGAGAATATTACTGTGTTCTATTCCCACTAGGTTTTATTCTATGTTATTGGAAATTAGCTGGTTGCCTTATTTGGGCTCTTTGTGTCTGAATATTTCCGCTTGCTAATTCCGACTGCAAAAGTGGACACGTGTCTTATTTGTAACAGACGCATGATATGGTAACGTTGTTTACATAGGGGGAACATTCTGTTGATCTAGGTCCGTGGTTTCCAGACCTTTGTTTTGTTATGGAACCCTATAATTATATTGTGAAATTAGGGAGAACCCCAACCCTCTCTAATAGCGTGTCTGAGATCAGGTGCATTGTAAGGAACACCAACCCTCTCTAATAGCGAGTCTGAGATCAGATGCATTGTAAGAAACCCCAACCCTCTCTAATAGCGCGTCTGAGATCAGGTGCATTGTAAGGAACCCCAACCCTCTCTAATAGCGTGTCTGAGATCAGGTGCATTGTAAGGAACCCCAACCCTCTCTAATAGCGCGTCTGAGATCAGATGCATTGTAAGGAACCCCAACCCTCTCTAATAGCGTGTCTGAGATCAGATGCATTGTAAGGAACCCCAACCCTCTCTAATAGCGTGTCTGAGATCAGATGCATTGTAAGGAACCCCAACCCTCTCTAATAGCGTGTCTGAGATCAGGTGCATTGTAAGGAACCCCAACCCTCTCTAATAGCGCGTCTGAGATCAGATGCATTGTAAGGAACCCCAACCCTCTCTAATAGCGTGTCTGAGATCAGATGCATTGTAAGGAACCCCAACCCTCTCTAATAGCGTGTCTGAGATCAGATGCATTGTAAGGAACCCCAACCCTCTCTAATAGCGCGTCTGACATCAGATGCATTGTAAGGAACCCCAACCCTCTCTAATAGCGCGTCTGAGATCAGATGCAGTGTAAGGAACCCCAACCCGCTCTAATAGCGCGTCTGACATCAGATGCATTGTTAATTCTGCTGTATTTGGTACAATTTTAAATGACATGAAAATTGCAGGGAACCTGGTAGGGGTGCCCGCAGAACCCAGGGGTTCCCGGGAATCCTGCTTGAAAAACACTGATGTCCAAGTCAACCTTTTTTAAATGTTTTATGCTGAACAGAAGCAGCGCGTTGCAGGCCCCTTTTGGCACCAAAAGGGTTCAATAATGGAACCAAACATGAAACGATCCTCAGTGTTTTATATCGCTATGTATTTTCTTCATTTTTGTGTAACGTTAGAATATGTTACTACTTGGAACTGTACTTTTTGAAGATAAGAGAGCATCTGTTGGCAGATTATACACCTTCCTAGTAATTACAATGTGATTAAATGGAATAGTTGATGTAGAAACCAATGTAATGGAACAAAGCGAAGATAAATTGCTGCTTTAAATATACATCATGGATGTCACCCTGAACTATATATTGTGCCCGCTAATGGCACCCAACAGCATGGATTTTCCTCTTTTCAACGAACGGATGGCAGCAATTCCTTTCTGGTTAGGTAACCGCAATGTACTCGCACTGTTTTCTTAATGCAGATAACATGCCATCTGATCTCGTTGCCACTGTATAACTAGCCAGGGCTTGCCATGCATGGAACCAGGCCACTGATTTGCGCTTGTTGGTTCCTTGTGATGCTCAGAATCTCTGCGCACTGGCACCTCTCAGCAGCTCATGTACTACTGGTTGCAATAACGTTGACGACATCTGTATATGGCTGAGGATAGGGCGCAGACACTATTCTCAGACGGGTGATGTTTCCGCGATACCCCACCCGGGTATTAATAATGTTAATACAGCAAATAAAAATACATTCCCATGTCTCAGACAGGTCTGCAACCCTGCCTTTCCCCATTATCTCTTAACATACAGTGCTCCCGCTGCAGCTGGAATAGGTTTCAACCACACACTATTATACAAGTTACGGTGAGTAAAAAAAGTGACCAAAAACCCTCCACCGGGCAGCGTACAGCAAATACAGATCCCCCATGTGAGCACATTCACACGTCTCGGACAGGGCCACAGCCCACCTTTCCACATCTCCGAGCACAGCGTTGCGCAAAGTGGGGGGCACTCTATTTGTCTGGGAGGGGCGCGGGCGGTTGCAGAGGCCCCGCGCTCTTCCCCGAGGCATTTAAATTAAATGCCGGGGGATCACGTGAGGCCCCTGCAACTGTAAAACTTACCTGGACTCTGCCGGCGTCACTCGTGCCCATGGCAACGCGGCGTCATGTGACGTCCCACGCGTCAAATGACGCTGCGTCGCATGACGCTGCATCACGTGACCCCGTGCGAGGTAAGGATGGGGGGGGGGGGGCTCAGAACGGAGAGGAGCAGGCGGGGGGTGGGAGGGGGCGCAGCCAAAAAAAGTTTGTACGTCCCTGTCCTGTTCCTAGCATACAGTGTGACTGTTAATACAAGAATTTGAATGTGGATAATGTCAGCATTGGAAGCGTGTATTGTAAAGAGATTGCGCGCTGTTTTTCAGCCTCTTGCCGTGTATTACGGGAATTAGGCATTTCCTAATAATAGCATCTTAATGAGGAAATGCAGCTTGCGTCTTAACCGAATCAATTGGCATTACCCAGTTCTCTCCCCTGCCGTATGACATCCTGTTTATCACGTTTCCGGATAATGTTGCTACTGGGTGCACAGGCCGGTTTCCTTGAATAGAAAACAACACGGTCAGGCAGGAGAAAGCGAATTAAAAAAGAATCCTTTAACGCAGCGAAGATCCGCTGTATTATAGAGCGAGAGAAAATGAAGCAGTGCTAATTGACAATACTGCTTTACACTGATGGTCTAGGCCAGAGCTGGCCATCTGCCTGTCCTCTAGGGTCACCAACAGGTCAGGTTTTCAGGATATGCCTGCTTCAGCACAGGTGGGCTCACTCAATGATCCAGAACCCAGTGAACTTGCACAAATGAATTGCTTTCTTTAGCTAGACATAACGAGCAGTGTTTCGATCCCCATGGAACCTTCCTCAGGGTTAGCAGTTGGTTTGAATGGCAGGCCATCCCTGGGAGGTTGCAAGTCAGCGTAGCTGACAAGATGGCAGGTTGCTACTTGTAGGATATTTATGGGTTAGGGGGGAGTCTTTCTGTGCAACATTCTGTGTGTTAATATCATTTAGTGTGTTACGTAGGCAGGAGAAGCTTTAGATTGCTGGAATGTTGTGTAAACCTAATCCTTTTGGGGTGTGTTGTCCCATGCATGGACTGGTACTTTTGTGCTTGGCAGTATGTACGTTTTGCACGCTGGCCTGTAATACTCTTTCTTTCATCTGATTTACGCACTGTTGGCACAAAACCTGACCTTTTTGAAGAACAGAACGATGTGATTAATGGGGTATTTGCTGCTAAATGAGTAGCTAATTATCCGAGGCCTGATGTAATGCTATGATTTATTCGGGTGTTATCAGATATGTAATCACAGTCCAGCGAGTCGCTCTTAGCAAGACAACGATTAAAGGGAGGCGGTGCAGCACTGTACTGGGGAGATGCAGCCTTTAACCTAAAACCGGTGCCAGATGTCAGACGTTGCGATAATCTTCAACTTAGTGGGTCGTGACTTCCATAAATATTTGGCTCTGATACACAGCGGGTGCACAGATTTCCTTGGTTAGAAGTGTAGATAGACACTAGTAGGAGAAGTGTTTTTACATCAGCATGGGTAGCAACCGCTTTCCCCTCTGATGGATTACCCGGTCATCTCATGGTAAACTGGCTCGATCTTTAATGATTGTAAATTGCCCGTGGCTTGTTTTGAGGATTCACACTTAAAATAAACAAGTTAATAATAATTTAAAAATATATATACATTCTTAGCATCTCTGTGAAAATGGTTAATACCATCTTTATTGAGCTCAGAAATCATTTTGCTCTGTGACCAGGATGATAAGCACTGCGTGATAGTAATTGGGTTAAAATACATACAGTTTTTGACCAAGTAACTAAATCTGCTGCTTTTATCCTTAGGCTAAGGCCCCGCTCCCTCCGTCAGCGCTCCCGCACTGCAGACAGGCGGGGCGCTGACATACACAGACCGCGATATGCGGTCTGTAGGGAGCGGGAGCCGGAGTGGGAGGTGGGCGGGAGTGGGAGGCTTGACAGGGAGGGGGGCGTGGCTTGAGTGGAGGGACCCGCTACTCTCCCCCCCCCTCTCTCCCTCCCTCCACGGGCTCGGGCTGGAGCTGCTGATGGAAGTAATCACAAACAACACACACACATTCATACACACACGCAGGCTCTCTCTCTCACACACACACACACACATACACACACACACACACACACACACGCAGGCACTCATACACATACACACACACACACACACACACACACACAGAGGCAGGCACTCACGCACTCAGGCACACACATACACACACACAGACACGCACTCACGCTGCTTTCCCTCCACACTCCTCCCCGCTCCCCGAAGCCTCTCCTCCTCCCGAAGCCTCCCCTCCTCATTGGCTCACAGCCACACCACGTGACGCGTCGAAGCTAGGGATTACAATTCTCTTGTATCCCCTAGCGGCTGACGCGTCACAGCGTGTAGTGAGCTGTGCAGCCAGGGGGGACCGGGACCGGCTCGGGAGGATTCCCCTGCTGGTGGGAAAAGCCCGTGCAGCCGCCCGCGCCGCCGGGCGCAGCGGGTCCCAGCCCTTAGTCCTGCTGAAAGAACAGCAGAGCGAGAGAGAGAGTGATGGGATGAGCGAGAGAGAGAGTGGTGGGATGAGCGAGAGAGAGAGTGATGGGATGCGCGAGAGAGAGAGTGATGGGATGCGCGAGAGAGAGAGTGATGGGATGCGCGAGAGAGAGAGTGATGGGATGCGCGAGAGAGAGAGTGATGGGATGAGCGAGAGAGAGAGTGATGGGATGAGCGAGAGAGAGAGAGAGTGATGGGATGAGCGAGAGAGAGAGAGTGATGGGATGAGCGAGAGAGAGAGAGTGATGGGATGAGCGAGAGAGAGAGAGTGATGGGATGAGCGAGAGAGAGAGTGATGGGATGAGCGAGAGAGAGAGAGTGATGGGATGAGCGAGAGAGAGAGAGTGATGGGATGAGCGAGAGAGAGAGAGTGATGGGATGAGCGAGAGAGAGAGAGTGATGGGAGGAGCGAGAGAGAGAGTGATGGGATGAGCGAGAGAGAGAGAGTGATGGGATGAGCGAGAGAGAGAGAGAGTGATGGGATGAGCGAGAGAGAGAGTGATGGGATGAGCGAGAGAGAGAGAGTGATGGGATGAGCGAGAGAGAGAGAGAGAGTGATGGGATGAGCGAGAGAGAGAGAGAGAGTGATGGGATGAGCGAGAGAGAGTGATGGGATGAGCGAGAGAGAGTGATGGGATGAGCGAGAGAGAGTGATGGGATGAGCGAGAGAGAGTGATGGGATGAGCGAGAGAGAGAGAGTGATGGGATGAGCGAGAGAGAGAGAGTGATGGGATGTGCGAGAGAGAGAGAGTGATGGGATGAGCGAGAGAGAGAGTGATGGGATGAGCGAGAGAGAGAGAGTGATGGGATGAGCGAGAGAGAGTGATGGGATGAGCGAGAGAGAGTGATGAGATGAGCGAGAGAGAGTGATGAGATGAGCGAGAGAGAGTGATGAGATGAGCGAGAGAGAGTGATGGGATGAGCGAGAGAGAGTGATGGGATGAGCGAGAGAGAGTGATGGGATGAGCGAGAGAGAGTGATGGGATGAGCGAGAGAGAGTGATGGGATGAGCGAGAGAGAGTGATGGGATGAGCGAGAGAGAGTGATGGGATGAGCGAGAGAGAGAGAGAGAGAGTGATGGGATGCGAGAGAGAGAGAGCCATGTGATATCAGAGAGAGAGAGATGAAATGCCCTATTTGCCTTCAGCAGAGAGAGCAATGTGATGCCCTGCTGGCCTTCATCAGAGAAAGACAGAGCGATGCTGTGCTGACGAGAGAGAGAGACGATTCCCCGGTAGCCTTCAGCAGAGAGAGAGAGCGATGTGGTGACCTGCTGGCCTTCAGCATAGAGAGAGTGATGTGATGACCAGAGAGCGAGATGCCCTGCTGGCCTTCAGCAGAGAGAGAGCGATGTGGTGACCAGAGAGAGAGAGAGCGAGATGCCCTGCTGGCCTTCAGCAGAGAGAGAGCGATGTGGTGACCAGAGAGAGAGAGAGTGAGATGCCCTGCTGGCCTTCAGCAGAGAGAGAGCGATGTGGTGACCAGAGAGAGAGAGTGAGATGCCCTGCTGGCCTTCAGCAGAGAGAGAGCGATGTGGTGACCAGAGAGAGAGAGTGAGATGCCCTGCTGGCCTTCAGCAGAGAGAGAGCGATGTGGTGACCAGAGAGAGAGAGTGAGATGCCCTGCTGGCCTTCAGCAGAGAGAGAGCGATGTGGTGACCAGAGAGAGAGAGTGAGATGCCCTGCTGGCCTTCAGCAGAGAACCAAGAAATTGATGTGAAATACTTTGTAGAGCAGAGGGTCTGATCTCCATTCTTCCGTGCAGCTTTTCCACTGATTCTGTCACTTTGATGATACTCTTTTGGACAAAACTGTGACAAGCTGTCTAAAATGGGCACATTTTCCATTGTCTCCTTGAGATCCCGTGCTATCCGCAGGCATTGCTACAGTATCTATCTGAAAATGCTGTAATGTGATGCATCTCGTTTTAAGTTGCAAGTAATTCATTATTTTATATTGTTTCAATGTGTTCATATTGGCTGAAGCTCGCTCTTGCGTGGAAAAACACATCGACCGCAAATGAGGACTATTCACAGTCAATCAGATCGAAGACTTTATTAACACCCACGAAAAAGATATTAAGACATTTTTTTTTCTGTGTGAGAAAGATATTGATCTCGATAAATATCTGTTGAACAAGAAGAAATACACTTTTTTTTTTTTTTTTTTTTTTAATTCATTGATTGTTTTCCCCAGAACGTTACAAATTATTTGGAAGGTGTTTTTTTTATTTTTTTTATTTAACATGAACGGCATTTATCTGAAAAGAAATGAAACGCCCCTCCTTCCCCGTACCCCAGAGCAGCAGAGTGGGTTGTGGAGAACAGCTTTGCGGAGGGGTTGTCCTGGGCAAGGAGGGGAGTGCCGGTCACATCGGAAGGCGTTGCTGACCCCGCCGGCAGCTAAGAGGTTAAAATGTGACGCTTCATCATTCACGCGGAGAAAGAGAAAGTATTAGAAAATGTCACAGGGGCTTCCAGCTTAAGCCGACGCGCAGAAAACGTCAGATTTATTCAGCATTCGGACTCCTGCAATGTAGGCTGGCACGGGGAGTATTTATTTGAGATATACTTTCACACAATTGCAACAAGCTCTAGGCCAGAGCTCAACTCCAGTCCTCAAGGGCCACCAACAGGTCAGGTTGTCAGGATATCCCTGCTTCAGCACAGGTGGCTGTCGAAGACTGAGACACTGATTGAGCCACCTGTGCTGAAGCAGGGATATTCGACCTGTTGTTGGCCCTTGAGGACTGGTTGAGCACCCCTGCTATAGGATGTCCACTTTATGACGTCTCACCTGGTCAGGGAGTCTCTTTGTCATGACGTGCAATATTTCTTTTGGCAGCTTCAAATCAGAATGTGGTAGGTGGCCTCCATGGAACAGTAGGTGGCCTCCGTGGAACAGCTCTCTAAAGCGGGAGCCTCCATCTCCGGATAAGCCTTTCTGCTCTGGTGCAAAACCTTGATACATCCCTCTCTTTTTTGTGGTGTTATCTGTTGCACTCATATTTGAATTGAATCAATAGGGGTGTGTAAAACATTAACACATGGAAATTACATATAGGTGTGTGTGTGTGTCCCACCCACCCAATATGCATATCCAGACACACACATACACACACCGCAATCGGGTATTTGGTCACGGCTGTCTCGCCGCGCCTTTTGGCCGCAGAGGGACCTTTTGCCGCTGGCCATTTTGCCAATAAGGGGTTTGGGTTTTATGGTAGGGAATTGGGGCAAGGGTTTAAGGTTTTAGTGTAGGGGGTAGCATTAGTATTAGGGGTAATGATTAGGGGATTTTAGGGTAAGGGGCAAGGTTAGGGTCTTGGCAACAAAGACGTCTGGTGTGGTGAGTGGCGGCCAACGCCTCCCCCCCAGACAATTTCAGGGGGCGCGCCCCCCCCCCCCAGTTTGCACACCCCTGTCCTAGCCCACATTTTGAGGCAGCTTTCACAATACTTAGTTCTCTCATTGCACAGGAGCCAATGCAGGACTGTGCTCTACACACCTCTACACACCTCTGTGTATTAGCACATTTACTAGGGCGATTGCTACTGTGTGCTACCTGACAGCAGTAACGCTGATTTTTTGGTGTTATCACCTCATTTATTTTATATGATTTGCTTCAAATAGAGACTTGTATTTTAATTCTTCCCACTTCTCGATCCGTGTTCTTTGGGGTATCTTTTGTCATAGTTATCACCTGGCTCCTTACCTTATACTCATTGCATCAGTGCAGTTATATTTTATTATCAGCGTGTGGGTCTGAATGCATGCCTGGAAGAGGACATGTGCAGAGGTATGCAATGGAGACTGTTTTAAGGTGAAATTAAATACGGCTTTTATTGCGCCTGTTTCTTTAACACAAGAAAACATCCAAACGTATGCAAATAAGGGGTCAAACAAAGCTTCTGTTCCACTTGGGAGTATTTCTAGTTAAACCTATGCAGTCCACAACTCCCTTTAGATTAGCATGTCTCCCAGCCCCAAACATATATCTTGATATGTGCAGATATACAAAAAGTCTTAGAAAGGAAAGTCTTATATGTCTCTTATAGGGGAAGGCTTCTTTGTTCTCCAGGTTTAGAAGTACTTTCCCCTGTCTTGCTGGCAGCGTGCAGTCTCTTCTGGCAGGCTCAAGACGTCTGTCTCCTTGTTCAGCTCACAGGTGTGCTAAGAAGTCTCTCTTCCTGTCTCAGAGGCAGGCTTTTTCTAACACCTCTAATCAGCCAGGTGCTGGTCAATTAACCAGCACACTGCTGGATTAGAGGCAAGTTTTCTGAACAGGGTAAGTCCCCTGTTACAATGCCATTTGGGAGCGCTATATTGCACTTATATTTTCACACATTTGGGAACTTGCTGACACTCTGCCTCCATCTGGGTGCAGTGGTTCTCAGTCCTTCTCTCTAGATACCCTTTCCCCCTAGTGCCCCTACCACACTCCTGATTTTGGAATGCTGGTTTCACCTCTTGGTTTTGCTCTCAAATGTCCTAGAACACACACACGTAGGTGAATAAATACACTTTCTCAAAATAAGCAGGGGAGGTGTGTTTGCATTGTAGATTCCCAATTTTCCGATCTATAAAGGACCCCACAGTTTCTGTCCGTGTTTCGGTTACTATGCAAACAGAATAGGCTTTATGAATAACTACTAAGCTAAGTTGACAAAGCTCAAATAGAAAGTTCAATAACATAAGCTTACTACTTCTATATATGTGCCAGCGGCACAAACATGGAACTTTTAATGGATTTTCCGGTCTCGCCCCAGTTTAGAATTTCTTAGTAAAGGGTTTTTCAAAGAGGCTATGAGACGCTTGGATAATCAAGAGTCTTGTGTACTATTTTTTGTTTGTAGTATTAAGACTGGGGGGGGGGGGAGGGAGGAATCCATACTAGCCCTGGACTACCCTATTTTCAGTGCTGGGGACCCCCCAGTTCCAGAGATACTAACCAGTGACGTTACCAGAATTTCTTCCTGGTTTTCAGAGGGGATTTATATGGCAGTCCAATAGAAAGCCGCAGCCGGTCATGATACGGCTTCCTATTGGCCTGAGATTTGGAAGCCATTTTGTTTCCCCTGGAGCGAGGTCTGCACCCGGTATCTTCACTGGTAAGTATCTTGAAGTTGTTTTTCTATGTAAATACCACTGGCCTTAAAGCAGCGATCCCGTCTTGCTGCTTTAAGGCCTATTGTATTCATAAAGGAATGCCCAACCTTTCCAAAGGATAAAAGAAATGTTGGGAGGGACAGTAAGGGGTAAACCGCCAGGCCCTCTCTACCAGTGAGAAATTCTTCCTGCCCTCGGAAATAATGACACAGTATTTCTAATTCTTCAGAAAAGGGCAGTAGCTGAATGCAGCATTTAATGCACAAGTTGTCACCCAACTGCGATTACTCGCTTCAAATGCAGAGGCCCTTCTTTCTGGGGCCTTTGTTCTCCAGCCGCGAGGATGTATACAAAGGTGCCTGATACCTATTCCCATTCAGTGGTGCAGGAGTCAGTGGGGATGGGTTGGACTTAAGAGCTTGGAAAGCTCGCCATTCTGGCGACAATAGGGTTGATGATGGCTCCGCAAAGCATTTAAAAAAGAAAGGCCGAGAGATTTGCCGTTGGGAAAATCCGTGCCTTCCAATTCTGTGTATTCGTCCATTAACGATGTCAAAAGCCATGTGCTACAGACCTCTGTCACACGGCAGCCCATCATTAACATGTATGACAGCCTGCACCTGATCCACGCTGTGATACCGTACAACCATTGTGGGATAGGCTTGGCCTCTAATCATGGTGCTTCAATAGTTTATAGTGCTTCAATTTGATGTAGGTTTAATTGTGTGGTAGCACTGCTAGTATCAATGTGAACCAGTGGCTAAATAGGTTGAATATGGTAAATTGTCGGTTGATCATTTAAAAATTTTTTTTTTAAATGTCTAGACGTGTTCTATTGTTTCACTGTCAACTGGAGCGTTGAAAGCAGGAGGGTGGCTTCTTATCGTGCGGACACGTCTCCAACCTGCTGTCATTTGAATCCAGATTTAGTAAGGGTTCTACAGTCCAAATGGCAATGTTGAAAATGTGTGGTCTCGCGGTAAAAACTGAATTCAATAATATATCCACGCTGTGTCCTCAAGTCGGGCGACATGGCTATATCTTCCTATCTAACCCTGGAGAAGGTCTAGACCAAGGGTGGCCAACCTCAAGTCTTCAAGAGCCAAAAGGTCAGGTTTTCTGGATACCCCGGCTTGAGCACAGGTGGCTCAATCAGTGGCTCACCAGCTGTGTTGAAGCAGGGATATCCTGAAAACCTGACCTGGACGTAGCTCTTAAGGACTGGAGTTGGCTTCCCTTGGTCTAGATGGGGAAAAAAAAGTTCTAGCTGCGTGGACTTTCATGCTCCAACTAAGCTATGATCTTGAACTGACCCCTGTTTCTGTTCACATGCAAACAGAGTAAGCCTCTCAAAGCCAGTACTTTGTATTTGTACTGTACCTTAGGCACCATTGCTCCAGTAATGATTTCACACAATGGGCTTTAGGAGGGAGCTGGCTGTTTGAAGTAACGCGTGAGCCAGCGATCAGCTGATTGTGAGCATATAGATGTCACCAAATGGCTGTCAGCACTATGGGAGAAGCCTATATACTTAGACTAGGCATGACATTTTTGTGATGCTAACTCGCATAGCAATGCTGCATGGCCGTACCAAATCAGAATGTCCAGTTTCATAAAGAATGGTCAGCGAATGCAAAGTGAAACCCCACAGAGAGCATGGAGTAATGCCGCAAAATGCCATTCGCAGCCTAGTGCCGGCTCAAGCGAGCCTGGTGGGTTTTCCACTTTTATTTGGACTGACTTGGTCTCCTTTAAATGCACTAAGGTCGTGGAACAAGTAAAACGAGAAATCCTAAGAGATGTCGCCTGGGAATGGGAAAAAAATAATGATTGGAGTATGTTTAGGTATGTCAGCATGGTACGTGCAGGTTAATGATGACTGCATGCGAGAGATGAGGTGTTACTGTTCTTTTACACACTGTCTGTTGTAACATTGTGGGCAGTGCTGTAGAAATAGCTACTGAAGTTGGGGCGAGAGCTGAAAAGGCGTGTGTATAGTACCCTGGTGTGCCATGTCCCTCTGCCAAGGGTGCCTTAGCTCCGGTTGGAAACGCTCTGCTGGCCGCTCCGTGGACGTGGCCCGTGCTGCCTAGGGAGGTAGAGGCTGCAATCCGGCTCTCCTAGCCTGGCACAGAGGAGAGAGAGTAGCCCATCAGTCTTTATACACCGTGGGATGCACCCACTGCGCTGCTGACAAGGCTTGGGTGTGTCGGAAAGTGGAGTAAATTAAACGGCTGCAGCAGGGCAATTCCACAATTCGGATTGATCTGTATTTTATTAAGCGTCTGTGCAGGGACATCAAGTGTCCGAATTGTGGTCACATCGCCCTGTTGCAGTCAATTTCTTTACTCCAGATTTCCTATGGTGTGCAACTGGCAGGTTGGCACCAACGGTTTTGCACGGGGAACCAGGTGGATTACCCCGTGAGCATCTGACATCCTGCGAGTGTGCAAGGTGAATTGTCATATTTCCCTCTGTAGTAAAGAGAGCAGGAGTGAGGGCTTTTTGTGGGGAAGTGCAAATTGTGTGGTGTAAGTTAGAGGAGGGGGTTAATGGGGAGGGTATGATTGGGAAAGACGGTGTGTGTTGTGTGAGGAGGGGGAATACATGTGAAGTATTGAATAAAAGGTTGAGTAGGATGTGTGAATGTGTTGTGCAAGTAGTGGGTGGTGTGCATGTGAACGAAAGAGGGATGAGTAAAGTCTGATGAACAGGTGCCCCGAGATTTAAAATTTGTTACAGAGGTGCCTCCACTCAAATTGTCTTTGGAGAACCACTTATAAGTAGTTGGGAGGGAGGGGGGGGGGGGGGGGGGGAGAGCGGGTGCGTGTGTACTGGACACTCCATGTGAATGAGTAATAATGTCCTGAGGCCTTATTTTATCATTTAGCAATATGAGATGATATATGTTTATGATATAAATTAATATGGTGGTTCCCCTACACTATTCTACACACTAAAGTGGTGAACAAAAAGGAAAGATTTGGGAAGGGCTGAGCTTAGTGGTAAGCGCAAGGCCTTTATAGGCGGTAAGCCCGGTTCATGGCCCCCTCCCCCCCTTGTAACCTTGGGCAAGTCACTTTACCTCCCTGTGCCTCGGGCACCAAGAGTTCTGTTTTATAAACCAGAAAAGATAACACACACACCCATGATGTGACCAGAAACCTCAATAATTGAAGGCCCTCGGGGTGTATCTCTCAAAATATAAATCAATCATTTATTACATAGCACAATAGAAATAAGCGAAACAATCCATAGCCTGTCACAATAAAAACACTTAAAACCATAGCCCACACCTAGCAACGGCAGTCAGTGACATCAATCCAGCACCTGTAGTAAGTGATATAATAACTAGGGCCATATAATGAAGTTATTGCACAATAGCTCCCCCCTCTTTTTTTGTGTGTGTTGTAGGATTGTTACCAGTGCATGTCCGCTTGCTGCGGTATTTACCAGCAGTTCGATTGTAAGCTCCTCCTGCGAAATATTAAGTCTAAACACACACACGCAAGAGCAACCTACATCGATATACCTACAGTGATAGAAGACCTGGAGCATGCTGCCACTAAGACTGACACCAATAAGGTCGCCGGAGACCAATAGTGGTCTAGAGACAAGTGGGAGAACCCCAGTACAATTTGTCACTGTGTGTATCGGCACATTTGGACTCTCTTTGCTTCTACACCCCATGGCTATTTACATTAACGGGGTTGAGATGGCGACCCAGTGGCACTTCGTTGGAAATACTCTTTAGACTGGTCAGCTGTCTCCCTTCTTAGACATGAGTGTGCACTGACATCTTGCATTCGTTGGCAGTCTTATTCCGAGTCAAAAGTAAACAAATGACAGCAGCACGCTGGCAATGGTTTCTCGTGACTATTGCCAGTATTTCTTGGCCCAAAAGCACTCCATACAATTACAGATGAGCTTTGAAATGGTGATGCACCTGATTTGTGTGATGAATGTTTTCATTCTTCATGAATCGCCCCATCTTGGCGCTTCCTTGACGTAGTATGCTGGGTGACAGACTAAAGACGCTCCAGATCTTGCTGCTTCACAAACATGTATGTTACTGTGCAACATGCTGTAGATATTACAGGGAGTTGACATCCCAAACCTAGCTTTCAAAACTGGTAGCTATACACAAATTGGTTCACTCCATATACTGTATGTCTTATTAGATTATAATATTTTGTCTTCAACGACGGCAGAACTTTGTTTACAACATCATATTACTACATGCCGTGTTCCAAGAATCACCTTGTTGCTGCCAACACTGAAATTAATTGCTTTTTTTTTTTTACACCCCAAATTAGTATACGGTGAAGCTGTCTCGCCCCTGGGATGCTTTTAGCTCCCTTGTATTTATTTTTTGGCTCTCCAGTACAAAATACGCTTACGGAAGGGAATTTTAAGAGGATCACTGTTCTTGGAGCATACAAATATAATGAATGCTCTTTTTTTTTTTTTTAAGTGAAACTTCTTAGCTGACAGTGGCTCATTGGAAATTCTCATAGGGTAAAATGGGTTGAGTTGTAACACACTTTGAAAATGGAAGTAGCACACTGCGCGTGTGCAGACTTGGGCTGCAGAAGGGGGGCACAAGTTCACCGCAGCTCTATGTGCGCTGGCCGAACAAAACTGAGATTGGGACATCCCTGCCACCTCCAGTCTTGCAGTGTAGGACAGCGAGAGGCGGAGGTCTGATGCGGTAGGGGGAGCGCGTGCATGGCGCGCACACGCTCCCGATTTTTCAGTTTTCTTTGGCCAGCGCAGACAGAGCTGCAGTGAACTTGTGCCCCCCTTCTGCAGCCCATTTACCCTATGAGAAGTTCCAATGAGCCAATGTCGGCTAAGAAGTTTCACTTCCAAAACATTTTGCTGTTTAAATCAAATTAACTTTATAATGCCATGGGGAAGTGTTTGCGCTTCTACCTTGTAGATACCGTTTCTAAGGCCTCGGAAATAGTCAGCGCGCCTGCGCGACAGAGTGCACGGCGTCGCGCGCGGCTATCGGCCAAGCGATCTGTTGCTTGAGATCCACAGCGATGGGGAGGCAAGGCCGTGACGTCACGAGGCTGGTTCGCCCTCACTGGCTGAACTGCTCACGTGACCCGGCTGTCGCGAGACGAGAAATCTGCCTCGCTGTCGCGTTTCATTGCGTGCTCCATGACCTGCCTCATTGAGGTGCGGCATTTTGTTAGCGGCACGCAGTATGAACGCGGCATAAGTGAAGAGGAGAACACCCCCAAGAAGCAGCATCTTACTCTGCGGTCCCAGGCTTGCCTCTCAGAACTGTATTCAAAGTACACCTACTGCATACGATTAGATCTCGTACCTTTTGCATACGATCTATTGCATGGTTTAATAATCCATGTTGTTGGGTTGTCTAGGCATGTGTGATTAATAAAGGCAGATGAGACTCTGGCAAGTTTACAAAAGCTGTTCTGTTCCCAGAAACTTTTGTACAAACTTTTTAATACTTTATTTTTAAACAGATCACTTGAGCAGTACAGCAAATAAAAATCAAGGCTCGAGGTCTTAATCTAATTTAACAGTAATCTGGCACTGAGCAGTGTTTGCCATTAGCATGTAGTACACTCTTACATCTGATAAACTGTGCTTTGTTACAGCTTATCTGTGTAACTGTATCCACTCAGATCCCAGCTGAAGGGTTTCAAGAACCTCATTTGTGCCCAGATATTTAACATGGGAAATGTACCTTGAGATCAGAGAGACTGCTCTTCCTCAGGTCAGCAATACTGATTAACAAAGGAATCTATGGCTAAAACAGGGTTTGGGAGAGCGTGGGGAAAACAAACAAACAAACAAAAAAAAAAACACAACAGAGATGTACTGTAGATAAGGTAGGGTGAGAAAGTGTTTGAAGACATGGAAGGGTATAAAACGGTGACAAGGAACAGCATGGAGGGGGAAGGGGATGCTGTGGAGGTGGGGGGTTGGGGGGGAGAGAGGTGTGGATAAGGAGACGCAGGCAGGATGATTACAAACAATTGTAATAGTGTGTGAGAAACTCCGTATCCGCATTGTCGTTTTGGTGTCTTTAAGAGTCTTATGGTCAGAATTTTGATTTCTATACATGCGCGCTGTGTATGCGCGGCTGCTTTTTTGTTTACTGTTTCTATGACAGCACGTATGAGCGTGCTGATTGGTGAGGTGAAACTGCTCTTCGATTGGCCAGCATATATGTGAGTGGATGGGAGTGCGGTGTTTGGTGCTTGTTTTGACTTCGGTATAATTACTCTGTGCAGCTGTCTCCACTGGGCACTTTCTGACTCTCATTGGTGGTGAGTAGGTGATTGCACTGGGTTATGGGTATTTAATGGAGGCTTTAGTCATTTGTGCACTGTATTACCTGGAAGAAGGTCCCTCTCAGAGGACCGAAACGTCGGTTGCGGTGCCGGTATGTTTTAATACATCATTATTGGATTACAAAGTGCGGTATGCTGTCTCTTCTTACCAGTGTTAAACCTGGTATATTGGTTCTATTGGATATCTTTGGGATAAGCATCAGGCTTTAGGATATGGATGGTGTGTGCATTTCTGGACTTATATGTGTGTGTATGTGTATGTGTATGTGTGTGTATATATATATATATATATATGTATATATGTATATATGTATGTATATATATATATATATATGTGTATATATATATATATATATATATATATATATATATATATATATATATATTCTATATACACACACACACAGTATTAGTACAGCAAATGGAAATATCACTGGAGCGCATTATGCATGCGAATGTGAAATCGGCACTCCTAAAAAGGTCTATTGTAAAAGGAACCAGCACTCTCGAGCAGTGAATTGTGAAAAAATGGGTTTATTTACAGTAGATCTAAAAGGCAGAAGATAGGGGAACCAAGACAACTTGCAATGCTCCATTTCCACACTTCCTAATTGAAATCGCTCAATAAATATTAGACTATTCTTTTTCAGCCACAAAATGCATAAATCACCAATAAACAACCTATAAATCCTACCTGTGCGATTACATTTTTCTTATCATTCATGCGCGTTTGCCTATTAATAGGAGACTGGCCTCATTTTGTCGTGCCGCCTTTGTTTCTTCTCTTAAGGAGATGATTGATTTTTATTTCCTTCTCTGTGTGTCTTAAGCGACCTCCGGCTAATCCCTCCTAAACTCCTTCTGCGTGGACTTGGCTCCATTTACTTCTGCATTCTCATTACAGGGCCCATGCTTCAAACAGATTGTTTCCACGTTGTTACTTTGTACTCGTTCTGAATCCTTCCCATCTACTGTACATCTTGGTTAACATCTTTCGGTGCTGGAGGGGCCTTTATGTTTCATTGCGACTACAAGGGTAGTGAAGTGAGGAGGACTTGGGACTTGCCAGCAAGGCGTTTGGCGATACGCTTTTAACCAGGGCTTTTCTTTGTGACGGTACGGGTGACCGGCACCCTTTTCTCTTGCCTTCTCCTCCTGCTCCTCATCTCCAGCATCTTCTCATTGTGCGAAGCGTCTCCATGACGAGGCGCTGTTAAATGATGCCGCGTCTCCATGACGAGGCGCTGTTAAATGATGCCGCGTCTCCATGACGAGGCGCTGTTAAATGATGCCGCGTCTCCATGACGAGGCGCTGTTAAATGATGCCGCTGGAGGAAACAAGGAGAAGGTAAGAGGCCCTGCGCATTCCCTGGGTACCGGCACCTATTTTCTTACCAAAAATAACATTGTTTTTAATGTTTTTTTTTTTTTTAAATTGCCTTTTATGTTATGGTTTAATATACCTAAAAGTCAATGCACTATAGTGCTTTGTACTTTCTATTTTTATGCATTTGTATCCTACACACGTGCGGGTGTATAAAATATAGTCTAAAGCAATTTAGTTCGGCATTTGGGCCTCGACTTGTGAGGCAGACGTTTTGGATTTGTGAGGCCATTTATGGCGTTGGGAAGCGGTGTTGATTATCACTGGTGGATCGCGGTGTAGGGAGGTTGGGCTTTGGCTGTGTGAGCACTCACACATACTGTACGTACCACTACGTGTGATGTTTTTTGTCGCTGGGTTTGCAAGCCATTATGAAGTCTTTGACTTCAGCGTCGCCACAATTAAATCTTAAGTACAGAGGGCAAGAACAGCCAAATCCAATATATCTTCCAAATGACTTTCGTACTGTTAATATAATGGCAAAACAGTATTTTGTGGAAATTAACGCAGCCCCTGTTGTTCCAATATGTCACATTAGCAGAACAACTCCAGAACCGGCTTTGTACAGAATAGCTCATGCCCGCAGGCAAAGACAAATTAACGTTCAGCTTTCTTTCTGTGCATGGGGCTTCGTATAAAGAGAACTCGAGCACAAGTCCAATTCATGGCCCTGAGGGTTTCAAACCTATGATTTATTCCCATTGAGACATAGGTCCTTTTACAAACTTCTCTTGGTTATTTGTATGGTCGGATATTACGGCGCTGTGTGATCCATGAAGCGGAGTGTGTTCTTGCAGAGAGAAATTGCCACTGCGCTCTGCTTTTCACTGTGCCTCCTTTTTACTTGGAGGTGGCTAGAATGCTAATTACTTTAATAATGATAATGGAAAATGTGTTGGTGCGAAGATTACTGAAAAATTGGCAGCTGCTGTTCATGAGCAGAGACGTAAACATATTGCATATGGGCAAATTACTAATCTCTTTCACTTTTTACAGCTGCATTTCAGGTTCAGGGAGGAGACTTTCAAAACGCCTCGAAAATGAATGGTGTGCACTGTATAATAATACTGAGCATCTTTGTACACTTCCCCAAGCGTGTGTAATATGACATGTGTTCTATTTTCCTTCTACGCCATAACCAGTACAGCTTCAACGGTTTCTTTTCTCCTCTATTGGTGTGCGGTGGAGATTAAAGGCGTTTTTCAAGAGTAATTCCCATGCACCCCTGAAGAAGCGTCGGACGATTGCTAATATGTACTCTTACGCCATAACGTACCTCTGATTTTATATGGTTGAAAGGGTATATGTTGAAGCGTCCATCACGAAGATTTGGGAGAGGAACTACTTCAATCGCTTAATCCTTTTTGTTGAGTTTGTTTGGGACTTTATTTTAGGAACAAGTAGAAGGGTGAAACGTGTTCCAGGTAAATATTTGGGCGTTTCCCTGGGAAGTAGGGAGTATTGTCCAGTGTGGTTAGAGAACAAAGGAAATTCTGCTGAAATGTCTCTTAAGACAATTTAATGTTTTTTTTTTGTTTTTTTTCCATTGACTCGTATAGATGTTAAGAAAAATGAAACCGTGTAAAGGCAGGCTGGAAACCTAGGGATGTTTCATATATGTTTCCAGTATGGTTGGAAGACCTTTACCTGCAGCAGCTGTCTTTCCTGGATCAAAGCTGCCTGAGTTGAAGATGATGGAAGGCTCTTTGTCTCTGACTTACTGCCGTCTCTTCATTCTGCTTCTGTGCTTTCTCGGGATAATCAAACCGCTTGGCTGATCTTTTTAGTCTACAACAGTGATTCCCAACCTTTTTTGTTTGGAGGAACCCTTGAAGTATTTCGGAAAATCTCAGAGAACCCCCTATCTGGCTGACACATATTAGGTTCATTTCCCACCTTACGAGCCCCCTCTATTTCCCAAGAAAAAAAGGGGGAAGGACCCCCAAGCCGATGCTCTAATGTAGCAATGTCCACATATTAAATAACTGGATGTGTAGTTATAAACACCGGTATGTATAAATGATAAGTAGGTGGTCCGTGCGCTTCAGCCAAAAATGTGTGAGAAAAACTAGGTGCAACCACCACCTCACCTGGACTCTGTCGGGGTAGCCCTCAAGCCAGCTCGTAGGTTCTGACCCCCAACTGCACGTAATCCAGATGGAGCTGCACCTCCTTCCTTTAACAGCGGGGATGGCAACCCGGGACGCGATGCCAGCTGATGATGGCAGAGACCTGTGTGGACAGAGCCTCCTGCTCCTACACCGGGTGCCTGACGATTCCTCCCGCGTTGTGACTGTTAGGTACCGTGCAGGGGGTGGTGGCTGATGGGAGACTGGCAGGCGATCCACACGATGGTCGTCTCCGTCAGATGTCTTCCTCTCGCGGTGTCCACATGCGTGAGTGGAGCCCCGCCCTCACACTGGCTATGCCCGAACCATTAAGCAGCTGTGGAGGACATCCTCACGATGGAACTGCTGCTGTAAGTATACTCGAACCGGATGAGCGTGCTTCAATACCGGTAAGGAGGTAAAGAGTAAAAGGAATGGAAGGTAGAGCACTGCAAAAAGCAAAGGGCTGGAGGCAAAAAAATAACTATTTATTGGGCATATAAGCCAAATGAACAAACACACAAACTAAAAAAACTCTGACGCGTTTCCCGCCGTGGAGGCGCTTTATCTTATCCTGCAGTCCTGAGAGCGGAGGGGGGTTCCGAGGCTGAGATCAAGGAGAGCCGTCGCGGGCCATACAGTGAGTGCGGGCGGCTATGCGGAACCCCTGGGACTGCTCCACGAAGCCCCAGGCTTCCTCGGAACCCTGGTTGAGAATCACTGGTCTGCAATGATATGGAATATGTTATGGTTAGGAAGAACCGTTTCACAAATTTGTTGCAAGTCAAATTGGATAGGACCTCTAATTTGAGTTTGTACACGTGCTTATCTGTTCTTCAAACAGGTTGCAGGCCGCACGGGCAGAGGAGAACTTGAGGTGGGAAGTTTTGTCCCAGACCGGTGTTGGAGCTTCCTACAAGATCATGTTAAAGGTGTATTCCAAATTGAGCAGAGGTGGGAAGCAGGGGGAGATGGACAGTGATCATTTCTGTTCTGGGGACCCCCTGTTTCCGGAGGTACCGGGGAAGGTGCCACCAGTAATTCCTGGTTGTTTAAATCCCCAACATTACGCAGGCCAATAGGAAGCCACAAAGAATGCTTCTGCTTCCTATTGACCTCTGTAAAGTGGGAGATTTAAACCTCCATTTTGTTTCCCCGCGAGGGTAGGAACCAGCCGCACTTTTCCCAGTTAATATTTAGGGAAGCAGGGTGTCCTCGGTGTTGAAATTAACACTGTTCAGCTCCAGCGACCCACTGCTTCATACCATGTTAAAAATGGGGGTAATAAATACATCTCTGAGTGGGAGGGAGCGGGGGGGAAAGCTTCTTTAAGCCGATCCAGAAGGAGGCAGTGACATCCATTTTAACAGCCACAAATGATTTCTAATATATGACTGTAATACAGAATAATAATAATAATAAGAGAATTGGTCTTTAAGGGACAGCAAGTTCCACTTTAGTGGGTCAAACCATTTTTAAAATGGCTTTCTTAGAAAGCTTAAATCACCTTTTAAAGTAATTCTTCTTTATTTCCATCTTGTGAAAAAGGAATATGAATTGCTCCTTGTGTGGCACACTGCACATCAGCGACTTGGGGTTTGTCTGTTTGGCACAACAGTCAACTTGCAAACAAAGTATAAAAGCGAAGCCAACAATTATGGTGACTAAATGTCTTTGTAGGGATAAGACCACTTACCAAGCATCGTCCCTCTGAGACGTTTGTTCACCATGGAAATATTCAGCGTTTAAACATTATTTTGAAATACTTAGACTTGTCCTAGGTTGGAGTTCCCCTTTAAGTCCTAAGATAAGAAACATTGGGCCTTGTATAAGGATGTGTTCATTATCTTCATATACAATATACTCTGACCCCATCCTACTATCTCTAAGTCTCCCACATTACCACTTAGATTGTAAGCTCTTTGGGCAGGGATATATATATATATATAAATATACACACACACACACATATATACACATACATACACACACACACACACACACACACACACACACACACACACACACACACACACACACACACACACACACACACACACACACACACACACACACATATACACACACATATACACACACATATACACACACATATACACACACATATACACACACACACACACACACACACACACACACACACACGTGTGTTTTGCACATACTGTATATACCTAATGAGTTGCAGAGCACTGTTGGAGACCAATAATTAAATGGTTGGTACCCATGCAGTGGCATATTAACCAGTTCTCTGCTGGCATGTCCTGCAAAGCATTACGATACTGGCACATATGCAAGATCAGGTAGGTAGATGCTAACCCCTTCATTGCCTAGGGATCTGAAACACAGGTGCGCTAGCACGTATGCACAATGCACAGATACGTATTAACCCCATCATAGCCAGAGGCCTGAGACATATTGCAAAGCAAACAAAAGATGACTCTCCGGCTAAAGTGCTTCAAGAAGATTAGCGATATGAAATGGCAGCATATGGCAAAGGAATATTATAAAGAAGAAAAGCCTTCTGCTGACACTACAGAATAAATTCTATTACGCCCAGGTTGAAAGCACAACTTTGTCTGACACTGTTTATTTTTATATTTGTTATTGCAATCTTTTCTTCTCATGTTATGCACCATGTTGGCGTGCGATCTGCCACGTTATTTTGGATGAGCACTTCTGATTTTGCCAGCACCCTATCCCATTGCCTGTGGCAATGAACGAGCCGGAACATTTTTTTATTACCATTTCTCTTCAAGAACATTTTTATTTTAGAGCCTGTAATTAATCTGCAGACATTTTCTGGCTTGTGTTTTTGATCATTTCAAAATGTTTGCGGCATGCAGAGTTTGGGACGAGACTAAAAAATTAACCACTGATTACTTACAAATACATTTCATATTATATATATATATATATATTTTATATATATATTTTATATTATATTTTTTATATATTATATATATATATATATATATATATTTATTACTGGCACTCGAAGACTGAGCCACTGATTGAGCAACCTGTCCTGAAGCAGGGATAGCCTGAAAACCTGACCTGTTGGTGACCTTTGAGGACTGGAGTGTGCTCCCCCTGTCCTAATGTGTCTGTAAGCCTCTCCGCATCACACTTAGATTGCAAGCTCTTTGGCGCAGGGTCTCCTTTAGCCTTACGTTGTCACTTACTTGTTGCACTTATTCCCATTAGGAGTAGAGTGCATTGTTAGAAGCGCAGACAGGTCCATCGTTAGGTCTTCTTTGCTGTCATCGTTAGTTATTTTGTTCACGTCACTGGGAATCCATCCACACAAAAGACATTTGCCCCTCCTGACTTCTCAGCTAAGCTGATTTTTCAGGACCCTAAAAGGGAAAGCTTGCTCTGAGGATCTCAGCTGTCTTGTCGTGGGCCTGTTTTCCATCAGCTAGAACCATGTGACCCAACGCTGGAGTAAATCCAGCGCTCCCCTCTCTTAACCGTTAACTGGCCAATAGGCATAACCTGTAAAGTTCTCATCATCAGGCCAATGATAATGCTGTTAACGAGGTTGTACAGTATGTAGTTAACTAAAGGCTCTTTATGATGACCCCCTTCTGTAAAAAAAAATCCTGCAATGCAATGTGTAAAATGTTGAGCGATATCCATTTAGTTTATCCCAGACATCTGAGACTCAGATAAGTTTTGGTGAGTAAAGTGATGGAAGGAATCCATGTTAAAGTAGGTGAGAAGCTGAAAGTGAGTGCTCCTTTGCGTGTCCTTACCCAGAATCCCTGGCTGCAGTAGAGGCACCCTATGTGGTGTGATTCTGTGGGTAAGTCAGGTTTATGGAATGGTCTGAGACGTGACTGTGCTCATTCATCATTGATGAACATCTGAGACACTGTTCTCTTATTTTGTAGTGGGTTTAAGAGTTCCTAACGAAACCTGTGCTGTGGGAGTGGGTCTGACGAGAATTCACTGCAGATCCGATGCATTCCAAGCTTCTCTCACTGTACCTTCCTGACGCGTTTTACTCACTCCATCCTTAGCCTGTTGTGTGAAACTGTCTGAGCTGAGACCTCATTCCATTTCTCACCTTAAAACACTCTACAGATTGATGTTGCTGGCAGCCAAATGTATTGGTTTTTCATGGTGGCCTTCACTGCAACATGTTTCAACACACTACAATGCAAGTCCTCTACGCAGCGGTCTGGAACGTTTGGCCATGGCCAAAAGGCTGCCAGGAGATTTCCCCGCCATGTCCTCTCCCGCGCCCGACCCGACAAGTCAGGTCTACCGTGCCCGCCCGGTCTGATAGCGGCATGTTTAAATGTCCCGCATGGGACTGCTGCACTGCATAGACAGATTGCACCAACGCGCCATCTTTAAATGTACCGTGGAGTTCAGCCTGTCTCGGCAGTGTAGCGGTCCTGCACGAGATATTTAAACATGCTGTTGTCAGAGTGGCAAACCTGGCTTGCCTTGTTGGCTTAGGTGTTCTGCAGCATTCGGGCACAGGAGTGGACATTGCGGCGAAATGTCCCACGGCAGGCTGCCCTGCGGCGAAGTGTCCGGTGGCATTTTTGTCGCGCCCAAATTTCATATTCCACTCTCCGCAGTGTTTACCGATTTGAAATGATTAATACAAAATTGACTGCTTTAAAATGATAGGCTTTTTATTCTGATGCATGGATAACTTTAAAACCTGACCTGTTGGTGGCCCTTGGGTACTGGAGTTGGCCACTCTGACCTAGTACCATCAAACCTTTGAACCTTATAAGCACCTATTCATATTCAGTCGGACAGTAAAATGTAAACGTTTGGCAGGGTTGGGGTTAGTTAGGTGCTCTGGGCCATCTTGGGAATCACAAGACACGCTGAATTCTTTTTCTTGTAAGCGGAGTCATAATTTAAGAAAGAAACTCAAATGATTTGGATCTCGGCCTAAAGTAGTTTGTATTCTTGCGAGGGGAAATATTCAGAATATGCATGTGTGCTTGTTTAGACTTTCAAAACATGAACAGTGCACTTAAAATGAGCGATTTGTCTGCGTTGTGGCACTGGGAGGCTGTTTCGATCTTTCTTAATTCAACGATTCCCACCATGATTTGACATACAGGAATAAGCTTAATTTGCAGTCTGTCCATTTCCCTGCCATTCTAATATTGCAGGATCCCAGTCAGACTATTAATTCCATCTCACTCACTGAGCAGTTTCATAGCATAGAGGGCTTCTTAATGATCTCTTTAGTGGTGGGATGTTTCAATGCTACGGTTCTTCCAGCACTTAAGTAGTACGGCGCACAACATGCTCACATTCAGTTATTATTGTTGGGTGGGACAAGGATAATTTCTCCAATGTCAACTGAAGTCCGTAGTGCTGGTACTTCCCATGCATTCAGCAGCATGGCGGAACCGGCTCATTGAGCAGAGGCACGGACTGTGAAATCAAATCAGTGACACGGACTTTGCAGCAGGGGTTCAAATCCAGTGTCCGCTCCTTGGTGCCCAAAATAATGTTATAAGCTCCACAGGGACTAAAAAAAGAAAAATTAAGTTTATGTACAGCGCTATATAGACTGTCAGTGCAATAAAAGGAAACAAAAATATGATATGACCTGCTCTTTTTTTAAATGTATTTATTTCGGAAGAGCTTCCTCAGGCCCTGTACGTGCAGAGTTGCAAATGTTGTTTCACTTGGCAGGCAACGGCAGACAGTTTCTTTTTCAGACTAGCTAAAGGCCTTTCTTAATTCCACGTATTCCAGCCTCCCCCCCCCCCCCCAAAATAAACCACCTTTTGTAACCCGTTGAACAATTGTCTTCCTTATACTAATATAACCTTGCTGAAGAACAAAGATTTTGCTTCTTGTGCCTCTCTGAAAATGAATTACAAACGAGATTTGTGATGGGGCCTCTAAATGGGGGAGTGTTTGTTAATCACGTCTTTTATTTACATTTGGCACACCCAGTGTGTCTCACAGAGCCTATAACGATCAGGGGAGTGGCAGAGAGGAGGGGGCTTTGTCTGTGCCAAACTCTTGCTATACAGTGACCTGAAACCAAAGGGAGGAGCCAGAGGAAATCCAGCCCCACCCAAGTCTCCGCTCAGCACGTTTACTGACTAGCTCCAAAAAGTGACGGGAAAATAATTAAAAGTGCCAGATTTTGGTACAAAGATGACTCCATCACCCAGTTTTAACCCTTTAAACATGTGGTGGCCATCAGTACACTTTGGTCCTCCGAGAATTCCCACATCCCAAAAGGAGAAGACGCCATTGTGTATTTGTCTGTATGTATTGAATTGTATTGTATGTCTTTATTTATATAGCGCCATTAATGTACATAGCGCTTCACAGCAGTAATACATGTGGTAATCCAATAAATAACAGATAATATAAATAACAGATCATGGGAATAAGTGCTTTAGACATTAAGGAAGAGGAGTCCCTGCTCCGAGGAGCTTACAGTCTAATTGGTAGGTAGGGAGAACGTACAGAGACAGTAGGAGGGAGTTCTGGTAAGTGCATCTGCAGGGGGCCAAGCTTTATGTGCCATGTGTTCAGAATAGCCACAGTCTACATACACAGTATGTATGGTATCTTCCTAAGGTGCCACCAAACCTGTATGATAAATAACATTGTTCTAATTGATAGCGTTAAAAAGCCTTTGTTCTGCTGTATTATGTCGTTCGGTTGCATTATTCTCTTGCATTTTTATTGCTTTAAGATTTTCCGTTATCTGTACTAGAGCGCAGTGTGGAGCCACTTGAAATGTGAAATCGCCGGTTTTCACGCAGCATTTGCCGCAGAGAATAGATCTCCGTGAATGTTGGATCGCTGGCATATTTGAGTGAGCGCAGCTTCCGGGAGTTTAATCCCCTTAACCCTGTTTTTTCTAGGCTGCGGTGTTTCGGGACTGGAGAAATGGCATAGCCTGTGGTGTAGAATATTTTATAGTGTAGCACTGCAGTCATTTTAATAACCTTACTGCCCAAATGAATATCTACGTTTAGATCAAGGGTGGCCAACGCCAGTCCTCAGGGGCCACCAAGAGGTTAGATTTTCAGGATATCCCTGCTACAGCACAGTCATTGACTGAACCACTGATTGAAGCAGGGATATCCTGAAAACCTGACTTGTTGGTGACCCAAAAGCTACGGCTCCAGTCAGTGCGCACGTTGGAGCTCCTGGCGGCGCGTCCACCCGTTTCTGAAGTGATCCGTGGACTTCTGATTGCTCGCGATGGGGGCACGGCCATGACGTCACGCGGCTGGTTCGCCGTCATTGGCTGACCCGCCACCATGATGTAGTCATCACTCAGCCACCATGCCAAAAGTCAAAAGCCTTGACTTTTAAAAATGTGGTAGCGTCACTCGCGCTTGGTCATGCACGCATGCGCACTGACTAGGGCCTGCGCCATAGAGGACCGTATCTTGTTTCTGTTGCGCGAGCAGTAGGGACGAGGCTTTAAGGACTGGAGTTGGCTACCACTGGTCTAGATTATGTATCTCTTCCAACAGTGGACTGTTCACTGAACCTAAGCGGTTAATTTATAGCACCAAGACCATGCTATTGCTTGTGTAGATGGTCCTGACTCTCGCATAGGAATGGATGTGGACGTTCTCTCCTTCAAAGGTTGACGCTTGCGGACATCACAAAGGCCAATAACTAATGTGCCGACGTGCCACGTGACATCCTTTGAACACCCATAGAGTCACTAAAAAGATGATCTCGCCCAGCGTCGTGTATGCAAGACAGTAACGGTCGCAGAGTTTTCACCCTGTATTTATAGGGGGTTGAAACACATGGGTCTGTTTATCGAAGTCTACAAACCTGCTGAAAAGTAATATAAATACCAGTTTTGTACCCCTTTTACAGCCAGATAATTGATCCCCTTATTTAGAAAGGGAACACAGATTGAGATCCTATTGTACTTACTAAAATCCGTTTACAGCGAAGGAGGCTCCATCAGTGAGGTGGTTAACACCTTCAGCTGTTTCATTATACTTGGGTGGTTAGTTGATGTTAATTAAAGCAATTCAGTGCCTCAGGCTGCGTCTACACTCTCCTTAAGTCTCCACATTCGTATTCCAGAGTGGTGTACTTGTTCATAGTGGCTGAGGATATGCATTGGTTTAAGGTTGTTGACAATCGGCTGATTAGATGCTTGTGAGGCAACAGGATTGCCACCATCTGGCTATTATCCTAAATCTATGGTGAGTACGTTTGAGACCAAATAAATAAACACATTGTCTAAACGACCATGTTTTTAAGGGATGTAACCTTGAGATCTTCAGTCGGGAATTATCAATGCAACTAGATTCCTTTAACTCTTGTAATCATCCTTATCTTGTCATCCTAACAAAGGTTATTGCCACGTGCAAATCTCGTCACTTATGGTAGAAGAAACCATTTCAAACCAATATACTGTATCGGTGACTTGTCTTCTTGGTTTTGGTTTAATTGCTTTCCCACTTAAATGAGCACTTCAGTATTAGGCAATCCTTTTTTTTAAAATTTGGACTAACAATAGATATTATAAGAGACGCTTTCCAGAGTTCTCTCTCTGTTCCTCGGGTCCAGCAGACTGCTTGACCTGCGGAAGAGCGAGACCTCTGGAACGCTTGTCTTATAATATCTATTGTTCGTCCAAATATAAAGGGATCGCCTAATACTGAAGTACCCCTTCACTCTGCACGATCGCAGCTGGACTAACACGGCTATTTCTACTTCCCCACTTCACATATGTTGTATTTGCAGTATAATGCATGCTTTTCATGTGCCACCTTGGCTAGTCTTTGAAACGCTTGTCGCATGGTTTAAAACCATTAACATTTAAGACAAACAGCCTGTCTCCGAAAAGCATAACAAATTCCACACGTTGTACAACACAACCTGTTTTTTTTGTTTTTGTGGGGCTGCTTTACCCTATGTAGCTAGAGTGGCCCGTCAACCATCGCTTTGCAATGCATCACAGATCCCTCCGGCAGAGAAGGGGTTAAGGGATCAAACGAGTTAATGTGCAGTGTTTCCACCAGTGAGCCCACGTTTTCTAATAGAAAAATATTTTTCAGCATGCCGAGCAGTGCTTAGAAAGTACACACACAATGCATTCTCCTTTTTTTCAAGAACCACATTGAAGATGGCCTGTCTGGGAGATACTTATTGCAATTACAAATGCCCACATTTTCCTAGTGACTCGTCTAGCCACTGCTCGTAAATAAATGTTCACAGAGCACGAGAGAGGAACAGCGCGATGTGAAGAGCCCTGTACATACTTTATTCTCAGCATGGAATGTACTTTTAAGAGTGGGGTCTCCAAGGGATGAAAATACCCAAGTATGCAAAGAATCTGGGCTCTGAATAATATGATAAGTCTCTGCCTTTCACAGTTCATTGGCAGCTCAGCCACGCTAGACATGAAAACACGTTTCAAAGCTCAGACCCTCACGTGGAGAGGAAGGCAGTCCCAGGTATAGAAACACTGTGTTTGCTTTGTTTGGGCATTGGCTGTTTGACCTGTTCAGTTGAGGAAGGCAGGAAGTCCTGGACGTGCAGTGTTACTAAACCAGTACTTCCATTTCAAAGCACACTGCTGGTATTGTTATATGGGTATGTTAGCAACATCTTCCCAACACCTGTAAAATGAGACCTCTTTTTCTAATTCAGCTCTGCTTAGACCAATGGTGGGCAACTCCGGTCTTCCAGGGCCACCAACAGGTCAGGTTTTCAGGATTTCCCTGCTTCAGCACCGGTGGCTCCGTCGTTATGACTGAGCCACCTGTGCTGAAGCAGGGATATCCTTAAAACCTGACCTGTTGGTGGCCCTAGAGCAGGAGTGCGCAAACGTTTGAAGCTGCGTCCCCCCTGCCTGCTCCCTTCACTGCTCGCGCCCCCCTTACCTCTTTGGTCGGAGTCAAATTACGCCGCGGGTCATGGGACGTCACGTGACACCGGGGCGTCATTTGATGCCGCATTGCAATGGCGACAGCATGTGAGGGCACGCCAAATGACGCCGTGTTGCCATAGCAACGTGTCGCACTACCCATCTGAATCACAATAAGTAGAGTGGCAGAGGCCTCACGCGATCTCCTGACATTTAATTTTAATGCAACCGCCGTACCCCCCTGAAAAATCCCCCAGTTTGCGCACCCCTGCCCTAGAGGGCAGCAGTTGCCCACCCTTGGTTTAGACTGGAGTCTGTCCCTGGTTGCGGGTGGAGCTTGCTTCGCCACACATCCATTACTCTTCCTTTGTGGCCAATGTTCTAATTGTTTGTTGGCAGCAGCTCTGTGGGCTTCCTGCTCATACACAATCTTTATATGGGACAGCCCTGGATCACATGTTACTGTGTAAGTTGTATTTTAATTCATTTCTTCCAACCTTCATACCTCGGTGTACGGCAACAAGAGGGTGAAATGTGTCATTCGTGTTAGGGGCGGAACAAGCAGTTTAGTACCTTATAATAGACTGGAGGTTACTTTGTGCACATTCGTAACGTAGCTGGACGCTGCTGGAAACCCTACTGCTCCCTCCCCTAGTATGTGCCACCTAATTTCCTAAACCCTACTAAAGCACAGATGTCAAAGGCGTCTGCAGTGTGTGTTCCCCTGCTGGCCATTGAAGCAACAACAACAAAAAATATCAAGTGGTTGGTTGGAGATGACACCTGTAGTGGTCACTCTGATCCATTGCACAAGGAGAAACTTCGCAGCCATACATGGTTGTATCAGATAGATCCTTTCTACTCCATCTGTTTGTTGGAATGGCATTTACAAACGCATGCATTTTGCAGCACCACACAGAAGCAATGTTGTGTTAGTCGGCATCCATAATTCCTGTGCCGCGGAGCGAACAATGCACACCTAAGTGCAGGATAGATCTACGGCAAATTGGAAAGAGTCTGGGTATTATTTTCTCACATCACTCTTTAGAAACTATAATGTGTACATACACACATATACACATATACATACGTACAGTATATGTGTGTATGTATATACATACATACACATATTGATACACACCCACACACTTAAATTGATACACACACACGCACGCGCGCACACGCACACACAATATATATTTATTTTGAAAACATTTCTGGCATTGCTGGGTTTTTCATGGGACCTTGGTTTGAGTGAAGTATTTATAGTCATTTATTCATATAAGGGGTGCTTGCTTTTGCTATGTTTTTCCTTAGTGGTGTGCCATATATAGATAGATATAGGGATATAATCTATATCATAATTATATATATATACATAATATAATGTAATTCAAATAATTGAACTAGCACCCTTCCTACAGTGATTTATATGGCTGTATAAATACCACTTTAGCCAGTAGAGGCAGCCAAATGACCTAATGTAATGTTCTTGCAGACCTTCAAAGGATTACATTGGAATCTGCAGCAACTTTCATGTTCCTCTCAAAAAGATTTGCCTTCAATCGATAAGCGTCTTCATCTTCTGAGAGCCACAGAGGCGCATAAATTGCAAAGCTTTGGGATCAAACAGTGGGATCTGCATAGAGAAACTGCCCCCCGCCCTCCCCCCCCTATGGCTAAAATAAAGCGGTCCTTCCTGTCTTCATTAGGATGACCTCCGCAAACTTCAAAGCCGGTGGCATGTAGGAGATCAGAAGTGAGAAAACAGCCAAATAACACCCTCCCCACCACCCCGCCCAGTCACAATATGCAGGATGTCTACAGGTGTGAGATCCGATCCCCACAGTGCACCTTGTACACACATTTACATAAGGACTTCAATCTCTCACTCACTGTTCAGGATTTAAATCACTGCAAGGCTGGGTTTCCATGGTCCCACGGATATTTTCGGTGACCGGATTCCAGGTACAGGTTTTTCCTTTAACCCCCTACCCCCATTTTTTTTTTTTTTTTATTTTTACAAAGTGGGAGCCGGCTGTCCTTCGTAAGCTCTACAGGGGGAAACAAAATGGCTGCCAAATCTCAGGACGCTGCCCCAGAGGTTGGGCTTTCTGTTGAACACCCATTTAAATCCCATTTAAAAGCCAGGAAGTAATCGTGTTAATTTCACTAGTAAGTATCTTCGGAACATGGGAGGATTGGGAGCTCAGGTGCTGGGAACAGAGCGGTCCAGCGTCAGGGGACCCCAGCTATAGGTGAAAGTTCTTATAAAAATGATAATTAAACATAGAACTACTATGAAATTTTACATCAACAATACAGTAGGAATTATAGTGATATCTTACAGACCATTTATGTAAATGGTAGATTTATTTGCTGTTTTGAAAGAGCAGTCCCTGCAATATCCTACTTTTTAAAAATAAATAAAACAGTTCATTAGTATTTAATTTTTTTATTTTATTCAACTCAATGCAATTTTTAATGGGTTTTCATATACTGAGCATCCTTTGATTTTTATGGTAGGTTTTATCCCACCTTCGCAGCAGAGCAAGATATTTGCAACACTTTTCTGTTTGTGATAATTTGATGCCAATGTTCCCAGCTGTTTGAGCTGCAAACTGTAACAGTACATAATGTTACCCTAGTAATATAAGAATACATTGTAGCTGCTGTGTCACACTGAAGAATTGACTGGTACTGAAAGGCAGCCATTTAGTGAACGCTGGGAAGCAGGATTTTTGGTGATCGATCGCAGAAGAATTAATCGATCCGCTGCTTAGCTAATTCGTTTTCAATAAATATGATCAAAGGCTTCATATTAAAATATATATATTTATTTTTGTTTTAATAAGTGCTGCTTGAATTGCAAATGTAACACAAATTACTTTAGTCACACACCCAACTGTTTTATTTCCCCCTTCTGGTTAGTTTATTTCACCCTGAAGGGGCGGCTCAGTGAGTAAAGACACTGATGCCGACTTTGAAGCAGGAGACCCTGGTTCAATTCCCGGTGTCGGCTCCTTGTGACATAGGACAAGTCACTTTATCTCCTTGTGCCTCAGGCACCAAACACATAGATTGTAAGCTCCACGGGGCAGCGACTATCTGTAACATTCCTATGTGCTGCATCTTACATCTTACAGTGTTGTGAAAACACAGATACAAAAACATTTTATTGGCGGGACTCCTAAATATGGCTGCTGTTTTACATCGCGCCCATAGTGTACTCTGAGCTTTATAAGAGAGCCAATACTGTGGATTAATATACAAGTGCAGCAAACAAAGACCTGAGAGTTTCTACTCTGTCGGGTCGCCAACCTTCTTTTAGCCGCTGTCCTACTGCCCCCCTCCTCACTCAATCCCCCTTCTCATTTACTCAATATCCCTGCCCCCCACCCTTAATTCCCCGCTCTAAGAATTATACCGTGCGGGGAGTCGGGGGTCCCACGGACATTGGGGTTGACCCAATGTCCGGCGCCGACCAGGTGCACTGTGGGCCATTCCGAATACTGTGCCACAGGTTTGACTACCTCTGCTCCAAGTGGTTTGTTGGGAGACCGAGACGGCAGGTGAGGGATTAAGGGCAGTAGATTTTCTTGTAACTTCAGTTTGTGACGCAAACTGCTACCGCATTTGTGAACCTTTTCTAGCAACTTGCTGTTCGATATGAACATTAGTCCTGTTGCGTCATAGACATGATGTTCCATCGGCAAGGAACTTAAGAAGTTCAGTTATCCCGCTGTTCACATGTCGGCTAAGCAAACAATCCAAGGGGCGGAAAAAAAAGACCCCTGCTATTGCAACAGTAGCATATGGATTGTAACAGTTAAATATAACTTCTGAGAAGCCCCGCTCCTAAGGCAACCAGGAGATGTGCGTTTGTGTGAAATGTGGCAGGTAGGGTCTAGAATGCACCGCTTTGAACCCAAAGCGCTATCCGTAGAAACGTGCGCTCTACGCACCACTGCTCTTCTAGGTGTTCACAGGTGTCCGGTTGAGGTTGGGACCTGCTTTTGGTTAAAGGGAAGGATGTGGATCCAGGGATTAATCCGATTGCCAATTCTTGGAGTCAGGAAGGAATTTATTTTTCCCCTTATGAGATATCATTGGTTGATATGACTCTGGGTTTTTTTGTTTGCCTCCCTCTGGATCAATAAGGAAGTATATATATATAGGATAAAGTATCTGTTGTCTAAATTTAGCATTGTTTGACCTTGATGGCCGTACATCTTTTTTCAACCTCATCTACTATGTAACTATGTAAAGCGAGGTTGTCAGAAACCGAGTTCCTTTCATCTGTATGTATGGATATATGTATGTATGTATGTATGTATGTATGTCTTTATCTGGCAAGTAGCTTCTACGGTGGCATCCTTGTGAGGTTTACTGGGATTGCCGCCACATCGATGTCACGGGCCAAATTGCCGCGTGGCAGCTGTTGTGCTGTGGTTTTTCTTTTTAACCTCTTCAGTGCTGGGAGGCACAGCACATCACTGGTCTTTAAACACCTGATATTGTCATCTTTGTGAATGTGTTGGTTTCTTTACCAGCTCAGAGCAGGCCCTGCGTTGTTGGCTGTGTTCTTGCCATATTGAAAAGGGGCCTTAATGGCCACAGCCGAATCCTTACAAAATATGTATTCACCTGTATTTAGTCTCGCGACAAAGCTTATGCAAATGAATGGGGTGTCTAAGTTAAATGAGGAAATGTCCTGGTTTACCTGGGACAGCCCCGGATTCTTCAGTTTCCCCAGAAAAGCTCAGATAGGTCAGTGATTGCCAAGATCTGGCCAGCTTTTTCAGGCAATACTGTACATACCTAAGCATGCGGTCTCTAGGAGAGATTAAAGGTCTTGTTTCTAGTCCTCATGGTGCCAAGCTGCTAAATGTGGAGTACAGTAATTATCTAACTGAAGAATGCCACAGGACCCATAGAAAATAACAAACGTTCATGTTTCGCGGGGCAGAAAAAGGTCAAATATTCAACATGAGGATGATTTAAATATTTCTAAGGGAGCCAATTAAATTTTCCAGCAACATAGGACAGCCCTTTTCAAGGCTAATGTGGTGGAGGTCAGCTAAGGCATAAGTTTAATGCCACAAACCAACTTGCAGCCTATTCAAATCAATGGGCGGCCAGGTGAATTCCGGAGCTGGAAGGTGTCTCATGTCAGACTTTGGGTCTCCATGCTTGGAGAGTTCGACAGCTGATCACCCAGAGAGCTGGCACCAATAATCATGGTCCCAATGGTTAGAAGGCAATATTACAATGCTACCTGAAGGGTCACTTGTCTAAAAGTGGCAGAGTAGGTGGCTCTGTAAATCGGGGTGTGGACTCTGAGTAATCTGCGATCAGGGGTGGCCAACTCCAGTCCTCAAGGGCCACCAACAGGTCAATTATTTAAGGATATCCTTGCTTCAGTCAACGACTGAGCCACTGATTGAGCCACTTGTGCTGAAGCAGGGAGATCCATAAAACCTGACCTGTTGGTGGCCTTTGAGGACTGGAGTTGGCCACCCCTGTAGTAGACTGTGTCAAAAGCAGAAAATGCTACTGAGTCCAACGGCCGTATCTCTGTGCTTTGTGCACACTGACACATAACACCCAACATGGCACTAATGAGGTCTCTATTACATATGATTGATTGATTTGTTTTATTTTTTTCCTCCAGCTGCTCTTTTTTTTCACTTTTGTGTAGGTCAGAAAATAGCACAAAAGAAGTCTGTGTGTTTTTAGATTCCACACTTAAAATCACTACAACAGTGCTGTACATGGACTGATCCGGTGTTTACCTTTTGGGAATTCAGAAAACAGATGGACGCTGCAGAAATTCAGGCGCATACTGCAACTGGGATCTGCTGGGAGCACTGGGCAAGATGCACCTGGTGTCAGTGAAATGGATATTGACTTGTGTTAAAGCAGAAATACAGGTTTCATTTATTGTTTTTTTTTACATTTTATTATTACAGGAGTAAAGCGGGGGGGGGGGGTCTCTGCAGCTGAACCCCATTACTTTCAGCCCCCCTGATTCCAGAGCCACTTACCTCTGTAGGGTGTGTCGGTATCTCTGTGGCGTTTAAATGTCCCAATCATGCTGGCCAATAGGAAGCCTCACCGGATGACATCACGACTTTCCTATTGGCCTGTGGGACATTTAAATGCCACCGTCATGTTAGGCACACAGCTCCCTGGCTGCAGAGATACTGGCACTGCTACGGAGGTAAGTACATCTGTTAGCAGGGTGTCCGCAGAGCTGAAATTAACACCGTTAACCTCCGGCGACCTCCCCCCCCCCGTGCTTCAAACCTGTATTAACAAACAATAAATTGCTGCTTTAAGAGAAATGCATTTTAAAATGCATTATATACATGCTTCATTGTACAGTAGTAGTTTAATTGTATGTTCCATTTTCTTGTGCTTACTTTTACTTAGTTGGATTTTGAATAACTGTAAAGCAATAGCAGAATAATAAAAAAAAAAATATAATACATTTAAGCAGAAAATCCAAAGAAAGTGGACACCCCCATTTCCTTCATTTGAATCCCTCACTGTGTCTGCTCGATCACTGACTTTACATTGGAAGAATTCGGGCGAGTTGGTTCATTGATAAGAAGTGATGATGAAATGTTGTATATCAAGACACATTGTGGGAGCTCTCTTTGCAATGGTACACAGCGTCAATAAATCTCACTCGTGTTTAAACTGGTGCGTGCTAGAACAGCCTCTGCAGCACTTAGGGAGTTATATCAAACGTTGTATTAAAAAAAAAATGTTAAAGTGTTTGTCATTTTGGGAAGCATTAAAAATGGCGACTGCTATACATTTTGGAAGCACTGGCATTTTAAAGAGGCCATTCATTAAGCCCAAGGTGAGCTCATTCCAGTGACCTGATTAATGATGATTGATACAGTATCTGTTTGACCCAAACCTGACACCTATGCGTATATTTAATGTGTGTTAAAGTGAGACTTGGGGAGGGGGGGGGGGGATTGCCTCTGGCTGCTCCCCTGTGTGAGATGCCCCTGTGTGATCAGCAAGCGCTTGTACAGCCAGAGTCCCCCCTCCCCTTATCTTTACTGGCTCCCTGATAAAGGGAGGTGGGAGAAAATACTTCCTCATTCAGAGGCCTGAAGATATTCAACTGGCTGAGTACGTGAGATAAAATATACTGGACACCTAACAAGCTCCTATTGAACCCCCAAAATAACCACAACATATATATAAGCATATGAGTGTCACAGAGGAGTGCTACTGAGCATGGCAATATATATTTAAAACCAGAGACAGAACATAAAACACAGACAAAGCTCAGTTTTAGCACATCCAGTGAAAATCATACACGGTACAGTGCCTAAATATATATGTATAAATATCTATTAAGTAAAATGGTCTTTTAGTTTGACATTTTTGGCCAAAATTGTTGTAAGCCCCTGAGCCAACGTCACGGCAGACCACAATTCAGGGGTCCCTAACGCTAATATAAATTCTTAATAACCTGTGTAATAACAGGAAGAATGATTTATAGTAAATCTGTCAATATTAGTTGCAAAGTTCTAAGTCTGATTGAAGCCTTTATTAACCTGTACATTACCAGGAAAAGCACTCTGTATTAGAGATGTCACAACCATCCTGCAAGCAAACAAGTTCCCCTGTGTGGAAGATGCTATGGAGTGAGCCCTTAACCATTTAAATGTGGGAGGGGGTGAGCTTAAATTAAGTAGGAGGTTGCCAACCTCTAATCAGCCAGGACTAGCTGAACAAGAATTGTAAAATATACTGGACACCTAACAAGCTCCTATTGAACCCCCAAAATAACCACAACATATATATAAGCATATGAGTGTCACAGAGGAGTGCTACTGAGCATGGCAATATATATTTTCCTGGTAATGTACAGGTTAATAAAGGCTTCAATCAGACTTAGAACTTTGCAACTAATATTGACAGATTTACTATAAATCATTCTTCCTGTTATTACACAGGTTATTAAGAATTTATATTAGCGTTAGGGACCCCTGAATTGTGGTCTGCCGTGACGTTGGCTCAGGGGCTTACAACAATTTTGGCCAAAAATGTCAAACTAAAAGACCATTTTACTTAATAGATATTTATACATATATATTTAGGCACTGTACCGTGTATGATTTTCACTGGATGTGCTAAAACTGAGCTTTGTCTGTGTTTTATGTGCTGTCTCTGGTTTTAGAAAAAATGAGTACGTGAGATTGCAGCTTTAATACCACCTCCTTTACAACTGATTATTTATTGGAAGGGCACTGCGTGTCTTCCTCAGATCACTCCTTCACATTAGCAGCTTCTAACACAAGGGCTATGAGGAATAATTACTTACGTGTAATAGCCATTATTGATCATTGGCAGCCATTCCAGTTAAAGACCATCAACCACCACACTGCAATCAATGCATAGTGTGTATTCTTCCACATGTTCTGCTCAGTTGGGCTTTGGGATCGGAATTTGGAAATCTTATTAAAAAAATTGAAAGTATTAAAATGTAGCATAGATTGTGGTTGTTTGGGTGAGTGCTTTTAATTGTGTTGCAGCTACTGTACGCTGTATGTTGCCGAGTCGTGTTGCACCTTTAAGATTCAAAATAGAAATCCCATTTGTGAGCACATTCACGTCTCAGACAGATCTGCAACCCTGCCCCATTATCTCTTAGTATACAATGCTTCTACTGCAGTCAGGGATTCTGGGTAATGACATGCAAATGAGCACTCACTGTATCACCTTTTTGTTTCTTAACCATTTTAACACACACCCCTATAAGCTTATGCCGGCCGTATTAGGCCTGGGTCCCGCTGCATCCGACGCCGTGCGCGCCACTCACCAGCTCCTGACTTCCTCCCGAGCCGGCCCCAGGCCCCCCTCACTGCCAGGCTCATACGCACTGTGACGCATCAGCCAGCAGGGGATGCAATAGGATTGTGAACGCGAGTGGCGACGCGTCACCTGGTGTGGCATGGAGCCAAAGAGGAGGGGAGATCGCTGGTGGGGGCGGGGGGGGGGGTGTTTCGGGGGAAGAAGCACGATAATCCCATTTTGCCGACGGAGTGAGTAACACATTACTGAGAAGTAAAAAAGTTGTGATGGCACGTCAGGAGGCATTAGTAAGGGTAGGCAGCTTTCTCCTTCAGTAAAGAACGGATACGCCTGCATTTCTCATGTACAACATTTGTTTCAGGACAACAGAATGAAAGCTATGGCCGTGCCCTCCTCGTTATGGCCCCGCCCACCCGACCCATTTTGCCCACGCCCCCCGTGCCTAAAAACGGCTCCGCTGGGCCTTAGCCTTAGGCCTCGGACATGGTGACAACAAAAGCGCTGAGCAGCGCTCATGCTCTCCTTCTCAAGCAGGAGCTTTTTTGTGTCCCTGCATGAGTGTCAGCGAGCACACTTGTGTGCCGGGTGGGAGGCGGGGCTGGAGGCGGAGCGGGAGGCGGGGCTAGTGCGCCGATGTCATGGACTGCCATTGGCCTTTGGCGGTCTCGTGACCGGCTCCCCACTTCCTTTAGCGGAAAAAAATTAATTTTGGTGTCGGCTGCAATTCCACACGCCTCCGCACGCCTGCGGAAGCGCCATCTAAAGCCGCTCATTAGGAATGATGGGGGGCCTCAGCGCGGGTGAGCGCTGTCTTTTTCACCATGTCCTAAGCCTTACACTGCTTTTCAGCACAGCCTGGACTTAAGAAGTGCAGAGCCAGTAACCGACTCACAGACAGAGTTGACCTTTTGGATCTCATCAGTGTGAGGCTGGTTATACTGGCTTTGCAATGTTAAGCTGGGATAGGTTTCAACCACTCATTATTATATAAGCTATGGTGAGTAAAAAAGTGACAAAAAACCCTCCACTAATAAATATATATATATACACACACATACATACAAATAGATGATACTGTTCTGTGGATAACTAAATGCTTTTATTTGTGCGAGCTTTTGAGATACACTGATCTCTTCTTCCGGCGGTGTTACAATGGATAAAGCAGAAAAGGTTTAACTTAAAAACAGTGTCTCTTGGAATGTATCTGTGATTGAAGCCTATCCCTCCCCCTGTGCAGTATGCGGTTTATGACTTAAGGTGTTAAATGGTCCCTGAATGTTAGTGGTGTGTGTGTGTATGTGTAAATACAAATTTATAAAGCGCTCACAGTGTACACAGAGCTTTACAAAAGGTGTGTGTGGTAGTATATCCCAGTGGTGTGGGTAGGTGTAGAAATGCAATTGCATTACTAATGTGTGTAGATACTATGTGGTCCATATTGGTATATAGGGATAGAATTACATTGTACATATGTATGTGTAAGAGACAGCTGTGTGTGCATTCATATAGTGTGCAGTATGTATAGACATGGCCTTTAGCACTCATGGGAGGAGAGTTCTCTTGTGTATAATATGTGTGTGTGTATGTATATATACATACATACATACATACATACACATACTTACATAGTCTAATAATTATTGCAACTGCATATTCTTCAACAGAGAACAATGGCGAGTAAAAATACAATTATAACTAATCCAAGCTGGTACTGGTAAAGAGGGCTCTGCTTCAATTATCAGTGCAGGAATATGCCCCCGGACAGATCATTACTTGGATCTGTTGGTTATCTTCCTACCTGGTAACTCCATCCCAAGAGACTGAAGAGAAATGTGGTGCTCTCCTTTCTGGCAGCAAAAGGGGTTAATGGGAACATATTGATGATGCTGGACACCTATGGATTATCAGTAGACCGTCTGGGATAATTGCTATTTTAAAGTAGAAAACCCAAAGCCATCACTCATGTTGTTGAGGGCAGAAAACAAGTCCTCAGCATGTGTGCGCCGTCTCACGCTCGTATGTGTGACATTGCTATGAGACCGCTTCCCCGCGTTGCGTTCATTCCTGCACAGGACCACCGCTTTGCAGCAAAAAGAATAAGGGCCACGGTTTCTCCAACCTGCTCATGGGTGATTGGCTATTCCCAAAAGGTTTTCTGGACGAGTTCCCGAAGGACCGGACTGCCCTAAAATAAAGCTCCTTTTGAAATATGGGAAATTGCACTTCCACATTTGGTAAAATGTTTGTTTGTGAGATTACAAAGCATTGTCCAGACATGACTCCCTGCGCAATATCTCTTAATGTGGAACTAGTCGGACAAGGCTGTACTGGCAGTAAATTCTTCGTTTATTAATGAGACTTCCATTTATGATGAAATCAGTCTAGAAATGTGTTTTCTCTCTCGTAATGAAGTGTGTCAAATGTGGTTTTCTTTGTTTTCCAACCTTCAGTACCGGAGGGGCCATGGTCCCAGGATGCCACCGGCTCTTGGCGATCACATGACCGCTCCTTGCAATGACGCCAATGGAAGGGGAGCCGTCTTCATGCCTGCTCTGACCAAATCACATTCTGCCATCTTAACCCATCTCTGTCATTCGTTCCTACTGGGAGTCCATGGGACTTCACTTTTCAATGGTGCAGAAGTTGCACCAATAGCCCTGAGTACTGTTACATTTTAATGTCACTCATAGCATTATAGAAAAGTGTCCTACAAGTTGTCAGAAGAGTATTGTAATGTTAATCGTGGCATCCCGACAGTCCCTCTGACAGCGAAAGGGTTACATTACTGTATCTCACATCAATGGACTTCAATAAGAGAATAATAATGTGAATATTTTACAAGCATATTAAGCTAGATATATAATTAGAGATTGCCATCAGTTTATTTGAAAAAGGATTTTATTGGACGGATGATGTGCGATCAGCTGCTTTGGACTATATAGAATAGACCATTTGGTGGTTTAAAATAAATAAATAATGCACTGAAATTTCCAGGACCACTGCAGGTTGGTTGAAGTCAATAGTACATATATTTAAATAGAAGGGTGAATACTTGTGCTGATTTTGGTTAAACAAGTGTGGTTTCATTTTGCGGAAACTTGATTTGGTTTTGTATTTAAAAATAAATAAATAAACGTTTGCCGTATTTATTCTGTTTAAACTCAAAAGTTCAGCCTTTTTATGAAAAATAAATGTATGAGGATGAGCCTTTCTCGGGTTTTGACTTGATGTTGGCTTGGATTTGAAAGCTTGTACCAAACCCGAACGTCCAAATAAACCTCTAGGGTCGCAACGTTTAGATTTTCGAACCCGCGAACCTGCCCGTCCTCAGTAGAAATTCACCTCTAATAGACGGGACTTCTGTGTAACCGAGCCCCGACTTGTAGGTGAGCAGGATTAACAAGCTGCAAAGCTAGTAACATTACGCTGGTAACCGCTGATTAATTTAACATGAAATGATGACCCCCCTCTGTTTCTGCATCCAGTTTCTGGCTGGGTCTCTGGCGACGTTGGTTAACCTTGCCTTCCTGATCTTCCGCCGGCATCTCCCTGGGAATGCTCCCCTGCCATTACATCTATCAAAGCAAAAGCAATTCGTCATCCCAAGCGTATTTTCGAGAACAGCTTTGTGCACATTTGTGCTGGTTGATAGAACCTCCATCCGTATGGCTTGGCTAATTGTTTTTTAATTTCCTCTGGAGCGACCAACATTTTGGTCTTGACAATAGTTTCTCTAACTTCCTATTTTCTATCTGCGTTTTTGAAGCTGACACTTTTATATTATTTCTGTGCATGGGTATTTATTTTGACACTTCAGTGCTGTCAGAGGTTAGCAGCCTTGTGGTTGTGGTAATGCATTTCCTAAAGCCAGTTCTATAATGACACCCTTATCTCTGCATATTTTAATGATAGCACCTTTCTTTCACACATGGTCCTCAGAGCTGTCAAGAGTCCTCCACTTCGGAGTGTTGAAAGGGGCCTCACATATTGCGTGAGATTTGCTTGAGACCTTGGTTCACCTCTGGAGTAGGGGATTCAGCATCTTCAGGGGGCGGGGTTATGATGTGAGGCTAGAAGGGGGGTATATGTTGTGCCAGGAGCAGGTTGTGATGAATGGCGGTGGAGTTAGGACTTTGTCACAGGGTGATTGACTTTCCTGCTGCGTAAGACTGAGCCTTAATGCGTAAGGCTGGACAGGGCTCCATCTAGGTATTGGCTTCAGTGTGCACTTCCCCTGATATTTCCATATGACCAGGACAACATTTGTTTATTGTATATAACTTACTACTCTCTCTCGACACAAATTCTTAGCGTTCGAATAGGTTGAACTCATGACAGTCCTATGATCTCCAAGCAGCAGGAGAGGGGTTCCAGTCAAAATGGACTCCATCCAAAAGTCTTTTTTGAGTTGCCCTGTCTTATTGTGCCCAGTTCCAGTAAACTGGTATTTTGCACCACGGGCATGTGACCCAGCCAGTACCCTCCCCAGGGATGACACTCTCCGGTTGTTGTTAGGCTTGCCCCTGGATACAGCAATAGTGTGTCCAGTCTGCAACCAACATGCCAGGCCTCCATGAGGGAGTTTAACCCCAACACTTGCCTGCCGTGGCCAAAGAAAAGATGGTAGCCAGAGCACGGGGCTACAACTATGACACAGGAGGAGTGTAATTACAGTGGAGAATTCAGGCGTATTTTTCAGCAACCTCAATCTGAACTCTCTGTGCTGTTCATTGTAGACAGCTCTCATAAAATGCACGGCCAGATGCTGAAGATCACCATGCAGTGTAACGTAGACAGGATTATGTCCTTTACAGTAAAAGCAGCAAGGCGTAGCCATTTCCTAGCCGTGCTTGTGTCAGGCACCGCTGCAGCCGTGCGCACAATGTATAGTTATACCCACTTAATATGACATTATTTTTACAGGAGGTCCAGTCCTTCTCTTTCACTGTGATATGTGCCACTGTAGCGTTTTCACACCCCTGGGACCAACCTGACTTGGAAAGGCTTTCATGAAGCTAGGTACAGTGTGAAGCTGGATATGTACTCGCCGCTGTCAGTTGATGCAATGCTTTGAATGTAGGTTGCAGTAAGAAGTACAGTACATGTTTTTTGTATATAGCTGGAGCCCATGTACTGTGTTATTAGGAACTGTTAGTTTATTTATTTACCTGTTGTAGATGGCGAGTAAATCTTTTGTAGTGAGAAGGAGTGGCTCAGTGAGTAAAGACACTGACTGACACTGAGATTGCTGCAGGGGAGCCTGGTTCAATTCCCGGTGTCGGCTCCTTGTGACCTTGGGCAAGTCACTTTATCTCTCTGTGCCTCAGGCACCATAAAACATAGATTCTAAGCTCCAGGGGGCAGGGACCTGTGCCTGCAAAATGTCTCTGTAAAGTGCTGCGTACAATTAGCAGCGCTATACAAGAACATGCTATTATTATTATTATAGTCGTTTTTTCACCGTTATGACACACAGACAATTGCACAATGGTTCACCAAGATGAGCCATCGTTGATTATTAGCCATTCACTTAGAAGGCGTTGACATTCCACAAGGGCCACGTTTATAGACATGTTACATAGTTGCATAGTTACATAGTAGATGAGGTTGAAAAAAGACGTACGTCCATCAAGTTCAACCTATGCTAAATTAGACAACAGATACTTTATCATATATCTATACTTACGTTAACATATTAGCTCCTATTCAATATCCTGTGAAGCCGTCGTCCTGGTGCCGGAGAAGAGATCAGCTCTACTAGAACAGCTGCTAATCCAAGCAGTCATATGCCCAAAGGTTTATGGGAGAATCTGGAATTTGTAGCAAGTCAGAACCTCATTGAGAGCGTGCGATACGTGAAAGCATCTGCTAATTTATGCAAAAGGTTTCCCCAAGCGCTGGTGATTGCCAAATGTAGCGAAAAAAAGGGGGAGATCGAGATGACGAAGAACATTTTATCTCTATTCATCTGGTGAGTTCCTGATACTCTCTTCGACTGGAGCGGCAGTCATCTCGATCTCCCCCTTTTTTCGCTACATTCACGTGGATCGACGGACTCCACCGGGAGCTCCAGAAAGTGAGCCTGCATTTTTCGACTCGCCTGCATCAGCAGTGCGAAAGGAGAGGCAACGCGGTGATACCTAGTGAGCGTGCGGCTCCACACCGCAGCCGGTCAGAAGAGAATGGGTAAGAAGATTTACATGAGCACTGACGGGGATGCACAGTTCGGTGGGGCCCACCCGCCTCCTGTAAGTACCCAGCTTTATCAGCACCCCTGTTCACGTCTCCCCATCTCCTAGCATTGCAATTAACACTCGGAACCAGCACCAACTTTACATTATTTTTGTTGCTCATCATTATACATGCTTCTAATCTTAGAGCTGATATTCGGTTACAACCTTTCCTGATTGCCAAATGTAGCCCAGCCAAAAGCCAACAAGGATGCGTGAGAGCAGAACTGGTCACAACAGCAAAAATGTTATTGTTCCTCCCATTATTTCTCCAGGAACCTTTACCCCTGGAATAGCTGAATACATCTCTTGGAAGGCGTCAAAAAGTGGCTGAGATATTTGGCATGGCATTGATAGAATTTTTTGTGTGTGTTTTTTTCCCTCTTTATTTACACTGCCCTCCCACCAACAGTGGCCTTTGTTCTGTCCTTGGTGGAGGGCCAGTTCCTGAGAAACCACCAGACATTTTTCTTTGGCGGCATTCATCAGGCTAAGCCACTACATAGCATCCCGACACTTGTGGCTTCTTGACTGCAGTCTCTCTGATGTTCTCCAAAAAGAAGTCTGATTAAGTCAGCATTATTTTATTTTGTGTTCTCCTGGCATAGACCTTGAGTCATTTGGGTGAAGCTGTGCAAAGGGCAATATTTAATGGTTTAAACAGAATCTCTCAGTGCCAACATCAGTACATTTTTTATTGTGTTCTTGATATATTGGCAGTGACTTGTATAGAAAATAAAATTCATGAAGTTTTTATTTTGTTATGTACTTAGCATTCTGTTAAGATGTAAGTTTTCACATCCCCAGGATAAACTGGGCAGTGGAAATCACTAAATGGGAATAAAACCAATCGAGTCTTGTGCCAGGATACCTCCATAAATACAAGAACCAGAGGACGGGATTTCTCCTTTCAGCACTAATCTTGTAGCACAAAAATTAAATAGGCGCTAAACCTGTGTGTGTCACCCGGCGAAAAAACAAATCTATAACATCAATGATTAATACAAATAAAAATAAATATAATTAAACAAATACATATGTATCTTCAAATGCTGCCCAGATCACCCATAGATTTTTGTAAAAACCCAAATGACTGAGCCGCTTGTGCTGAAGCAGGGATAGCCTTAAAACCTGGCCTCTTGGTGGCTCTTGAGGACTGGAGTTGGCTACCCCTGTACTACACTAAATTGCTTTTCTGCTCTTTCTCTTTGATGTTCTTTTGGAATCTCGCAATTGAGCTTCAGTGATCTGGTTTGTGCATGAGCGAACCGCTCTTGTCAAGATCAAACGAATATTGTAGCCTTGGCTGTAACTTTGATTGCGATTCCATACGGTTGTGGCAATTCTTCTGCATAACAGAGGAGGAGTTTTCATGTTAAAGATGATGATTTTATAAATCATCGGTAGACAAAAGCATAGAAATGAACAGTGGGCAAGGCCCAACCAGGGTGCCATTTTGTGTTCTAGCTTTAGCAATTCAGTGCTGTAGTGTTTAACACCTTGTTGAAAGGGTGTTCGCATATAATACTGCTGTGTGCTTAAATCATTTTCTTTCCATGATCTGATATGTGGCAGTATACTTATACATTAACAGGGATGTGTGATGGTGACTCTAATTATTAACTTATAGCAGAATCGCTTAGAAAGGCATATTTTCCGCAGAACAATTACCCATGCAGCACTTACTCTAATCAAACACTTCATAGTGAGGACCTCATGTTGTTTTCAATTTTTGAGAAATATTAAATACAGTAGGTGAAAGTAGCCGGCGTTGCTCGGGAATTCTAAGAAACCAAAAAATATTGAGATTTATAAATGGATAATTTAATTATTTCAGTTTCATAATGTGAAATCCCCGGCTCAAACAACAACTCACCCATAATAGTTTTACTGCCACTGAAGTCACAATCGAGAGCCTCTAAGGTGTGTGTTTGTGGGACATTGTACTCTCGTCCCAAACACTGATCTCGCTCTCTTAGGCTGCACTTATAGTGACAGCGACGTAACCGTCGCGTCAAAACTAATGCATTGTCGCCATCGTCGGCACTTATAGGGCACGCGACGGCGACAAAGCGACGGAGCGACAGTGCTACCAAAAAACTGGTAGTCACTGATATTTGATTTTTTCGGTGACGGTCTCCCCTTTTGGCCACTCGGAGAGCTTCTCCGTCTCTCTGCCTATCCCCTTTTCTGACGTCACTGGCCTTGTAGGCAGCGACGTCGCCTAAACTTAAATTACAACTATCGTAATGGCGACGGGTGACGTCATCGGTCGCGTCACCGGCACTATAAGCGCAGCCTTGGGCCGTGCCTATTGTGCCGTCATTGGCGACGGCGACACGGCGGGTGAAGTCACCCGTCGCCGTCGCTACCGGCGAAAGTTATGTTTCACCGGGCAGCGGAGTCGCGGGATTCCGGCAATTTGATTTGTTCAAGGGCCGTCAAATTTTGCAAGCTTCAGGTTTTCGCGGTGGCGCCGTCGCTTGTCTCCGTCGCGTGCACTATAAGCGCACGCGCTGGCGGCGGCAATATATTTGTTTCCGGGCGGCGTCGCCGGCACTATAAGCGCGGCCTTAGGATTGAAGAACTTTGACAGCTTCTGTATTTTTGTTAATGTTGCAGATTTGGATTTTCAGAGTGTCATTGGCGAATTGTATCCAAACATAGACAAAAACCTGCTCCTTCATCTCTGGAACTATCATGCAACATTTGGTTACAATATTTATTTATTTATAGGAAGTAATACATTAAGGGTTACGTCTTATTTTCAAGTATGTCCTGGGCACAGAATTATGATGACAATACATGGTTACATTAAGAGGTGTCCAAATGCATAGTGACAAACAAACTTCCCAAAATACAGTATATAGTAGATAATTTGATCACCTACATGTTAACCGCTTCTAAATTGTTTAATAAAGAAACTCCCAGTTTATGGTCCGTGACGTGAAAACAGAAGTCCCGTTTTTTCATGGGTTGCAGTCCCACCAATCCTCATTTTCTTCTACAGAAGTAGTTCAGTCTTTCTGTACAAATCAACTCAGAGTGCGTGTTTGTGGTGAGTGCGACAATGTGAAAGCCGTGCTGCAAAGTCTTCTCTTACGGAAACGTGTGTGTGTGTGTGTGTAAGCGGCTGTCTCATTTCCTTCAAAGTCTAGCAGAAACTCTTTTAGAACATACATGGCGATTCCGTTCTCATAGGAATAAAATGCTCTGTTTTTTCACATTGTAATCTATTTATATACAGTATGATACCATAAACAGGGCCACAGCTGTTCTCTTCTTACAACCAGAGATTCAAGAACCCAATAGAATTTTCATTGGTTTCCTAAACAGTACAATACATTATTATTGATTTGTCACCCCATCTCTGCCATAGGGGCTAACGATGCGCTGCTCTCTGCGTGTTATCACACCGCCTTGCGCGTGTTGTTCCGCCCTGCGTGTTAGTACAGGGGTATTTTACCTTATTCTAAGAATGTCTTCAGTTGATGTTTAGTTGCCAGTACTGATGGGGACTATTTAATAACGGCTTTGCTCTGTATCGCATTTCCCATCAGCACAGAGTAGCAAGCCATTACACACACGAAGATGTAGCGATCATGTGATCGCTCCACAGGAGCGCAGAACGCGGGTTCCCTTAGAAAACGAGCCAGACCTCACAACGTCGTAGCTACCTTACGGGGCACTCGAGGTTAACAGTAGTGCTATTGAGGAGATAACGCATTCCTTATTGAACGTGTTATTTCGCGTTAACTGGGGTAATGTCGTCTACTACACCTGTAGACAGCACGCGCATACCTGCAGGAGTAAGAATGTTCATTGTCACCGTGCAGATTAATGCTGCAGTCCCCACATCCTGATGACGGTCACGCTGTTGACCAGGGGTGGCCAACTCCAGTCCTCAACGGACACCAACCGTTCAGGTTTTTCAGGATATCCCTGCTTCAGCACGTGACTCAATCAGGGGCTCAGTCATAATGACTTGAGCCAACTATGCTGAAGCAGGGATATCCCTAATGCCTGTCCTGTTGGTGGCCCTTGAGGACTGGAGTTGGCCATCCATGCTGTAGATCGAAACATTGCATTCAAGTCTCAATTGCTGTTTACTCTTGGATCGCAGTGCAATACACTGCGTTGATGCTGAGCCAATCCCAGCGCCCGTTTTTTTTGGGGTTTGTTTTGCGTGCGCTCTCCATATTCTAGAACTACTCACTTTCCGTGCTAAGGGAATGGAAGACCTCCACGATCAACAGCCCCGTGTTCTACAAATGGGTCCTGAAGTCTTCTAACTGGAGCTCTTGACCTGCGCTAAAAATCAACCACTCGTGAGCTATGATAGCAGTGATGCAGCTAAGGAGGAGCACTGGCAGCTTTTCTTCTGTAGGGTCTTGAGTCCAGCTGGGAGCTCAATTTAAGTGTACTTTGCTGCTCCGAGGATCAAAAATGTCGTTTTGGGAAATCGGGCAGCCAAATCCCTCTGCTTTTATTTTAAAAGCCTGGCACATTTTCCACTCCGTATTGTATTGTTCTATTACCATGGGACATTTGGCCACTTTTAGATAACGTAGTCGCAGTACTATTAACTGGTGAACACTTTGAAGACGCTTCAAAAGCTTCTCTGTACGGTTTGTAGCTTTTTTAGCACTTTATTTTATGGCCACTTATTGTTACAAATAAAAGCACAGGCTGCATCTTCACGGAAAAGAATGCAGAACGTAATAATAAACATCTGGAACGTAGGGAGTTCAGTAGAGTGGAGTTTGAATGCTCGTAAAACTCCCTGGCCAATAAGTTCTAAATTTAGTCAACGCGCGTTGCCAACTTTCCAGTTTGTAAATAAGAAAAACCTCAAGTCGATGGGAATGACCGCCGGTGGATGGGCTTTTTACACAGTTAGCAAAGCTGGCCTGTCCCATCCGGGAAATCTACTCCTTTCTTATAGAGGGAGGCTGAATTTGAGGGCTGCTTCAAATAATTTGAATAAAAGACTAATTGGAACGGAGTGGCCAACTCCCCAACCTGAGCAAGCTTGGTGGGACACTTTAACACATTAAAGCAGCAACCGAACTGGGAGAGGGCGCTGGTCCGCGGAAATCAGACCTCCGGGAACCCTCCTGTTGCTGATGCATCAGTTGGTGTGAGAGATGCATGGACGTCTCACCAGTGGAGTACTTCAGGGATCTGTGTGAGGACTGTAGTTCTTTGATGGAGTCTTTAGTGATATTGCAGATGGTTTGGAAGGGAAAGTAGGGTCTTGGATATTTGGTCGTGGTCGTTTTGCCGCGACCAAATCTTTTCCGGCGTTTAGCTGCCACTTACTGCGTAGCCAGGACATCTCTCCGCTGGCCACTTTGCTGCCAATTTAAGCCCCTAGCCTTACCCTAAGAACCCTTAATCTTAACCCCTAATACCAATGCTATTCCCTACCCTAAAAGCCCTTAACCCATTACCCTAAAAGCCCTAGCCTTAACTCCTACCCTAACCAATAAAACACCTTAAATTCACTTGCCTTATTGGGTCTCTCTGCGGTTAAACGCTGGCGGAGACTTGGTTGCTGCAGGACCAAATGTCCGATTCTGGGGAAAGTATGCCGTTAACACAAAGATCTGCCCCAGGGGTGACACTCCAAGAGGGGTAAACCAAATAATAATGTAGATTCGAGGCACATTCAAGGCTGTGGCAATGTGTCGCCGGCCTCCCTGGCAACGAAGGGCAAGGAGCAGCCTAGGTACCTTAACCATGTGCCTGGCTCTGGGGTCGAGATGAAAGCTCATTTGCCAGTTAACCTCTTCCCCACTCACAGAAATGGGCCTGATTACCGGGAGGTTTTACTTGTATGCACTCCCTGTGTCACAGCTGTTTCCCACAGTTGTTATACGGGGGCCACTTTGTTCCGTTTCTCACTTTCTACGATGCCTTTTCTGCTCTGGAACACAGGCAGCAGAAGACCTCCTCAACAACCTGAGTGCTTATCTTCTACATACATCTCTGCATGTATTACTGTACTTACCCTGGTTTCTTAATCATCCCCTGGTTATTTAACAAAAGTTCATTTTTTTTCATACTCGCGCCATATGAGGACTATTTTTTCATTTATTATAATAACTTTATTTCATATAGCACTTTTCTCCCATTGGGACGCAAAGCGCTTCACAATTACAGTACAGTGTGCGGTACGCAGCACATGAACGTGTGACTCTGTGGGTTACTAGTAGGGATATTGTTTTGGTTTTAACCGGGGGGGGGGGGGGGGGCTAAAAGATAACCAGATTAAACTCCACCAACCAATCATTGGGGTTTTCTGGTTAAACCAATAACGCCCGAAAATTGAAGAAATGCAATGTGGCCGCCGATGGTTTGGATTGGTGGAGCGTCCCTCACGTGGTACACTTCCTGCATAAGATCAGTGTGGCATTGCAGGAATGCGTGTAGTCACGTGAGAGGAGGCAGCAGCAGCAGCACCAGACATGAGTATAGGAAGAGCCAGGAGTTGGGCAACCCCCGGCACCAACACTCCAAGGACTAGAACCCCGACACACTGACCCCCCCCTACCCCCGCCCTTGTTACCCGTGCACCCCTTTCTTCCAATACTTGATCGCCCCACCCTCTTTGTGACGACTCCTCCCTGGTACTTGAAGCCCTGCCCGACCCGCCCCCCTCCCGGTAATATCTCAGCCGATATCCATGCCAAATCACCATTGTGTACGCAATCAAACAAACCGCTGTACACCGTTATATCATTTTTTTACATCGTTTTTATATATTTATATTTAACCCTATGGACGGCACCCCTGGGTCCCCATGACGTTGTAGCTCCGGATTAAAGACCCCGCTGTCACCTTGCTGCAGGAGATCCTGTCGAGCACAGAACGCGATCTATCATCAACGTGGAACAGAATAAGAATGAAAATAAAGGCTGAAAACCTAGTTTAAAGTAACAGCTGCCGGCATCGCAAGAACAAAACCGGTTACTAAAATCAGGGCTGCCCTACAGAGCAGCAGATGGTGCTAGGGGAAACACAGACATATGTAACCATTTTTATGTAATGGTAATAATTGGATATAATATGCTCCGTTTTGCAGACAAATTGGGTTACATTTGTTTAGGATAGGGATATGAGAGCTACTGTACATATTACAACAAATAACGTTATTAATGGTATTTGTTTGTAGCGTGCAAACACATTCCACAGCCGTGGGGTTATGGATATGACATAAACCAGGTTACAAACCAATTAAGGACACGCAAACAGATACAAAAGGTAATGATGGGCCTGCTCGTCGTGAGAGCTTACAATCTAGAGGGAATGTTGGTGAGAGTAAAAAGCCACCCAAATATGAGGACAGCCAGTAATTACTGGAGGAATTAACGTGACTTCATGGAGTAGTAGAAATTAAAATGCTCACGCATTATATTTTCTGCTAAGGCTTCAATGGCCCGAAAATATCTAAACCACAGTAAGGCAGGTATCCAGTCTTTGGTATAATAATGGAGAGCCGTACTGGTGGCAGTTTTGGCTTCGTTGGACACGTACTCTGAAAGATGGGTATGTACACTTAGAACGTTGGGTGGGGACGAGTTCATTCATCACAGTAATGGGTTTGTCCTCTGTGAGATGTCATCAGCGGATTTAGTACCCATTTTTTCATAGAAATTTTTTTTTTTTTTTGAACAAAGCATAATTCAGTTAGGCCAATGTGGTGACGTATCTTCCCTTTCAGTTATCCCGAAAAATTGAATTAAGGCAATTGTCGCAGTAGAGATACTGTAAATGTAACCCCGAGAGGGAAAACAAACGGACTAGTTTGGGGGTGGTCAACGCCAGTCCTCAAGGGCCACCAACAGGTCAGGTTTTCAGCATATCCCTGCTTCAGCACAGGTGACTCAATAAATGGCTCAGTCTTGTTTAGCCATCTATGCTGAAGCAGGGATGTCCTGAAAACCTGACCTGTTGGTAGCCCTTGAGGAGTGGCGTTGGCCACTCCAGGTTTAGTAGATCCTTTGCGAGCACGATTCCTGCTTACCTTCTGTTTAACCAGCTATGTTGGTTTGTGCATTCACAAGGCTAAGGCTGGCGGCTAATTGAGAAGAGGGAAGCAGCGGGCATTGTATTTTCTGTGCCGGCGCCAAGGCTAAGTGTGTGTACGCAAGTTTGTGTCTTATGAAAGAGGACCTTTTGTACTCACAACCTATATATCAAATGATGTAGAATTTAAGGGAAAATATGTTTTTGTAGCTTATTGGGTAAGGAGGATTATGGTTTTTGGTTTAAACGGTGGCTTGCAATCTCGGTGTAACCCATAGCAAGGCTTATTGGGACTTCTATACGGAATGGGACGTTTGGTCGCAGCTGTTTGGCCGTGACCAAATTGCCACCGCCACTTTGTCGCAGCCAATCCGCCGCTGGAATCCCCGCAGGCAGCTGCTGCTAAGGTAAGTTTTATTACTGGTTAGGGTAGGAGATTAATTTAAGGGATTTTAGCAGTTAGGGTAGGGGGATTATTTAAGGGGTTTTAGCGGTTAGGGTAGGGGGTTAATTTAAGGGGTTTTAACAGGTAGGGTAAGGGCAGGGGCGTAGATGAAGCCCGGGGGCCCAGTCTCCCCCCTGTTGGTGGCATATTGCGGGGTCTGACATGGGAAGGACAGAGGAGAAATCCCTTCCTCTGCAGGTGGGCAGGGCTGCAGCTTGAGAGACAAGCTGCGAAAGGTGAGAGGGAGGGGCGGGGCCTTGGTCAGTGGGTGGGGCTGGAGCTGCAACCTGAGAGACAGGCTGGGAAAGGTGAGGGAGGGGCGGGGCCTCGGTCAGTGGGTGGGGCTGGAGCTGCAACCTGAGAGACAGGCTGGGAAAGGTGAGGGAGGGGCGGGGCCTCGGTCAGTGGGTGGGGCTGGAGCTGCAACCTGAGAGACAGGCTGGGAAAGGTGAGGGAGGGGTGGGGCCTCCGTCAGTGGGTGGGGCTGGAGCTGCAACCTGAGAGACAGGCTGGGAAAGGTGAGGGAGGGGCGGGGCCTCGGTCAGTGGGTGGGGCTGGAGCTGCAGCCTGAGAGACAGGCTGGGGAAGGTGAGAGGAAGGGAAAGGGTTAAGGGGGTTTAACTGTTATGGTAGGGGTTAATTTAAGGGGCTTTAGCGATTATGGGTAGGGTGTTAATTTAAGGGGTTTTAACGGTTGGAGTAGGTGGTTTTAGTGTAAGGGCTTATGGTAGGGGTTTTTAGTGTAGGGGTTTTTAGTGTAAGGGCTTAGGGTAGGGAGTTTTAGTGTAGGGGGTTTTAGTGTTAGGGCTTAGGGTAGGGAGTTTTAGTGTAGGGGCTTATGGTAGGGGGTTTTAGTGTAAGGGCTTACGGTAGGGGGTTTTAGTGTAAGGGCTTAGGGTAGGGAGTTTTAGTGTAAGGGCTTAGGGTAGGGGGGTCTAGGGGAAGGCACTTACCTTAGCGAAGTGGCCAGCAGCAGCATGTTCCGGCGGCTGGGTGAGCCGCGGCGAAATGGCCACGACCAAATGCCCTTGACAGTCTTCTATAGCCTCTGAATTCGGCTGTTTTCGGACGAAATTCCCCATTGACTTCATGGACATGTTTCAGTCAGCATTTGCATTATTTTTACTCAAGTAGAAATATCCGTGTTAGTCCAGTTGCGATATTGCAGAGAATTGCTGACCCGAGGCAGAGAGGACAACTCACGAAAGCTTGTCTTATAATATCAATTGTTAGTTCAAATAAAAAAAGGTCCCACCTAATACTGAAGTGCTCTCTTATTCTGCAGTGTTATTTTTCCCATCGCATTCATGGAACAGCAGCATTTAAAGGCCGATTACCACCTTCTTTTATTTTATTATTTTGTAGTTATTTGAGGTCCATGTGAATAGGGGCACTTCAAGGATGGAGGGCTGTGTTTTATTTAATCGTGCCATTGATATCTCTTGTCAGTTAATCGTGTAACCTGTCCAAGAACAACTATACATAATCTACTGGCCATGGAGGTGGCCCCGAACTCGTCAGGGTTCTGACTTGCAGGATAGGGAGAAGGAGCGGCTCAGTGAGTAAAGACACTGACTGTCAGGGGAGCCTGGTTCAATTCCCGGTGTCGGCTCCTTGTGACCTTGGGCAAGTCACCTTATCTCCCTGTGCCTCAGACACCAACAGAAGATTGTACAGGGACCTGTACCTGCAAAATGTCTCTGTAAAGCGCTACGTAAATAGCAGCGCTATACAAGAACATGCTATTATTATTATTATTATAATTATTATTATAATTAAAGGTCCCTACCTCCAAATAGAAGAAAGCGTATGCATCTCTCTACGTCTGTGTTCAGGACACCTGTGGTTTAGCAACAAGCCTGTGCATTAAAGCAGTGATCAATGCCGATCGCCATTTTTTAGCATAATTTTTTCCTATATGTTTATATTTTAAGTTATGGTGGTCGAAAAAGGCAACAAAAAACCTCCACAGTTAGCATATAGCCAATAAAGAATATCACATTCACGTGTCTTAGAAGACAAGAATAGCACATTCACATGTCTTAGACAGGTCTGCAACCCTTCCTTTCACCATTAACACCTAGCATACAGATTCTGGGAAATTACATGCAAATGAGCACACAATGTGTCACCTTTTGCCTGAAATCCATTTTTACATGGAGCCCTTATAAGCAAATGCTCTGCTGTTCACACAGATATATATACCATATAACAAATAATAAATTAAAATATATTAAAAAATAATTATTTTTTAATATATTTTAATACAGTATATATTATTTATTTATTATTATTTTTTTTTAAATCTCTTCTTGCACTTTCCAACTGGATATATATATATATATATATATATATATATATATATATATATATATATATATATATATATCATGAATGCTCCATTCAGGAGAGATAAACATTTGAAATATTAAGTGGTTTATTTAAATAGATCTCCATGCAGAGTCCAGTGATGTCTAAAGGTTACTACGGTAATCTCAGAAGCTAGAGATTAGGGAAATCTTGATTTATTTATTTTTAACGCTAAAAAAAAATCGAGTTAAACTCATATATACTTCTGGGGATGGGGGAGCAGATTGCTGCTGCAATGTTGCTTCGTTATAAGACTGTTCTTGATTTTCAATCTAGTTTTGGATGGGAGTTTAGCAGAATGTGTGCAGCTCTTGAGTTCTTGATTACCACGGGACCATGAGCCGGAGATAATGCTACAAATAGCACTAAGCGAGGACATGCTGTTCTTGAGATTTTATTGTTACAACCATCCTGGGACGGCAAGGAGATCCTCTGTGAAACACGACATCAGACCTAATCATGGGGTATCTAAGTGTAGGCAACGGGCATGACAATCATGAAGGGGACATTGAGCTAAGTTGGCTTCTGCACAGGTGTTTAAATCCAGTCACCAATAAATACGGTATGACTTTATAGTAAGTGAATGTGATGAGTAATGCCTCGGGGGGGGAGGGGGGGATATTTGTGAAGCACATTCAGCCAGTATATGTGTATATAGAGATGGATTTAGATATATCATACACGTTTTAAGTTATGGTGGGTGCAAAAGGGGACAATAAACATCCACATTTAGCCAATAAAGAATATCACTTATTAGCTGTGTGAACAACAGAGAATTTGCTTATATGAGTTCCATGCAAAAATGGATTTCAGGCAAAAGGTGACACGTGTGTCCATTTGCATGTCATTTCCCAGAATCCCTTGCTGCAGTGGAAGCACTGCATGCTAGGTGATAAAGGTGAAACTGTCTAAGACGTGATTATGCTCACAAGTGATATTCTTTAATCTATATATAAAAATGAAATTTGTTTGTTTGATAGTAGATGTGGGGATTCTCATTGGTCCCTCGGTCCGCCCGACCGCCCGCCCGCCCATGCCCCGCCTCCCCCACGGCTCTCAATGGCCAAGCGGTACGCTGACATCACGGACATACCTACTCCACTGTGACACACGCAGACACACACATACTGCCACAGAGTCTTACCCCTGCAGACTCACCAAACCCCCTGAGATCACCCCTGTGGAGTCACACACCCACCTTGGTAAGTTTAACCGACTTATCACACAAACCGCCTTTAATTCTCAACCTTACCACACTTCATGCATCAACATTTCAGCCTTCCCAGACCCCGCCCGCTCCCAAAATGCCAGCCTTCACGCACGATACAATATTAATTGTCCACCTTCCATGCACCTGTGAAAATTTCTGCCTTCCCACCCGCTCCGCGTCCGCTTGGCGGCACCGCTACTCTGCAAAAATGGCCGCCTTCCCGCCAAAGACAATATTCATTGTCCCACCTAACTTACTACCCTTCCTCATTCAAATTTTCCGCCGCCGCTACTCTGCAAAAATGGCCCGATCTGTGCTCAGCAGCCCGCTTGGCGGCAACACTACTCTGAAAAAATGGCCGCCTTCCCGCCACCCTCTGTCAGCAGCTCCACGTGGGGGGGGGGGGAAGGGAGGACTACACCACCGCCGACAGCCACCTCCCCACCCGCAGCCGACACAGCTCCGCGCCGGGGGGGGGGGGAGGGTGAACTATTTTGCCACCTCACACAGTAGCGCGCACTCACCTCCCCGTCGCCGTGCACCCACCAGCGGGACCCGTCTCCCCACACACCTGCGCGCCACCGCCTGTCCGGGGGGGGGGGTAGGGAGTCAGGAGAGAGGGGGGGGCAAGCCCACACATACTGACTGAAACACACACACACACACACTCACACTCACTGATTGACTGACACACACACACACTCTCACTGACTGACTGACACGCACACACACACGCACTGACTGACACACACACACACACACTGACTGACACACACACTGACTGACTGACACACACACACACGCACACTGACTGACGCACACTGACTGACGCACACTGACTGACGCACACTGACTGACGCACACTGACTGACGCACACTGACTGAAGCACATTGACTGAAGCACACTGACTGACGCACACAGACTGACGCACACACACACACACACACACTGACACACACACTGACACACACACACACACACTGACACACACACACACACACACACACACACTGACTGACTGACTGACACTCTTCCCCCCACACAGGGGGAATCCCATCTGGTGGGAGGGGGGAAGGAACGGAGCTGTGAACAGGGGGGTGGACGGGACGTGGGGGGGGGAGCCAGAACATTAAATCCCGGGCAACGCCGGGTATATCAGCTAGTATATATATATATATATATATATATATATATATATATATATATATATATATATATATATATATATATATAGTGTTACTGGTATTTTGAAAGGACATGCATGTTTTTTCGGAAGCAAGATGCTGAGCTTCAGAATTACTACCTCTAGATGGGCCTTTGAAAACCTCTAGTTCATAAGCATAGCTTGCTGCAGTCAGAAATGTAGAGAACGTGATTTGGAATCGGGTTCTTGGTTTAGATAGAATATGACGCCTTATCCAAACTGCTAGCTCGTTTTTGCCTAGCAGAGAGATTCTCAATAGTCAGCTGCATGTTTGATGTAGTGTGTACATTGTGTCATGTTTACGCCTGGTTGGTTCCTACCATTGCACCAAAAGACTTCGTTTCCGATCGCAGCTGCACGTTGATATTCTTTTTCCAGCTTTTATGTGCTGTGTCCATTTCTTGTGATAATCTTGTGATTTCCTCTTTAAGCTCCATCCGTCAGAATCATAAACTGCTTCATACAAGGATTCTGGCAGCTCATGTCTTTATTCAGAGCAAACGGTTGGAATCATTAACTTTGTTTACTGGCAGACCTGGGGCTTGTGTTCTTTTAATGAAGGATGCAACCACAATTAGCCAAAGGCTGCATTGTACTCTGTTGCCACAGAGAATGAAGAAACAAAACTGAAACACAATTGATGGGTGAATTTTAACTCCTTATGGAGGAAAGTGATTGGACACTTTTAAAGGAGCTACTTGGATACTCTTTTTTTTTTCTTCTCTCTTCTAGGTGGCAAATAGGGGGTCTCTTGAGCTGAACTGTGTTAATTTCAGCTCCGGGGACCCCCTTCTTTCCGAGATACTTAGCTCCGTAGGGGGTGTCGGTAGCATCTCCGCAGGTTTAAATGTCCTGGTCACGCAGGCCAGTAGGAAGCCACCGGGGATATCATCATGGCTTCCAATTGGCTCACGTAACTTGAGCGCGTTAAATCTGCCACACAACGCCAAGTCGGAGCTGCTACTGGCACCCCCTACGGAGGGAAGTATCTCGGAAGCAGGGGGTCCCCGGAGCTGAAATTAACGCGGTTCACCTCTGGAGTGTAATGCTCGTGCTGCCCGCAAACCTGACGAGACCCCGGTACTGAGGTGGGGAAGGGGAACACCACACACCCACAGCAGCGGGGGCGTGCCCGGAGTGTGGTATTGAGCATAGCCGGGACTTGGGCTGCAGAGAAGGGTTAGTCGGGTACTTGCCGGATCCTGGGTTGTAGAAGGTAGCGTAGTCGAGTCCGTAAGCCAATGGTCTGGGAGTAGAGAGAGCCGCGTAGTGAGTGTCCGTTTGCCAAGGATTAGAGAAGAAGCGTGGGTCTGCCTGCGCCCTCTAACACCGATTGGCTGGCGGGCAAGAACCGGACCAGGGGCTGAGGCAGCGGGAGCTGCGGTAAGCGCGGAAGGGGCATGTTGCGAGGAACATGTCCCCCAAATCGTTACATGGAGTCCCCCTACTTCAATCCCAGAACTATAAAAAAAAATTAAAAAAAGGAATGTAGGATTGCTGCTGTAAAGAACTGAAACCTCTCTCCTTATACTCAGACAATTTTGAAGCAAATCTAGGGCATTTTCATGATGTGTAAGTGCATCAAGGTTCTGTGCTCTCATTTGGTCCTGTGTGCACCAGTTTGCTATTTGGGGATGGGAGAGGGGAGTGGGGGGGGGGGGGGAGTATCAATAGAAAGACTTTGGGCCAGACCACAGAACTCCGTTCTCAGGGCTCATAACATACTGTTATAAAAAATCAGTCACGGACGTTACGAGGGTAACGGGCACCCACAAAGCGAATTATATCCAAAAACAACGGCCGTTAGCATTCTCGTGAACATAGGCGTAGAGGCAGGTTAGGTCAGCATTGCCGCGCATTCGCTTGAAATAACACGACTCGCGTTACGCCTGCCCGCGAGACACCTGTGCATAAACTCACCTGAGTTACCTGGCATATAGGCTCCTTATTTATATGCAGGGATGGGAAAATCCACTCGTCCAAGATATCATGTTAAAGCAGCCGTCCACGGGTTTTTTTTCAGCAATTTCCATTTTACGTGGTTTAAGACAACTCATTGCCCATCCCAAAGCCGTTTTTATTTTGCGACATGTAATGCTTAGTTCAGGAGTGCTACGTTTTTCTGACATAAAAGGTTAAAATTGAGCCCTCCCAAGAGCCCAGTGCCGTCTAAAAGTTACCTTGGCAACCTCAGACACTCGGGAGGCTGCACACTACCATTATATGGGGTGGATATATGGGGCTTTAAATCCTCCACCGGCTGCACAGTGGCATTGAAAAGGTTAAATTGACCCTAAGGTGTGCTGAGGTGTCGCACTGTTTAGTGAATCTGGGCCGTAGTCTGTCATCTCTTCCCGTTTGCAAAGTATGTGGGCACGTGCTGGGGATAGATATGGGGCGCCGTTTCTTGTTTTGGTAAAAGTGGTTGTGCGAACTGGCGCTGACACACGACACGGTCACACCCCACTGTCACTTGGCGTGGTTACTTTCACAAATAAGTATCTATAGGTTTCATTTGCTCAACATGGTGTGTTAATTGGATTCCAAAGTTGGCCTGGAAATCCTCCCAAGGGATGTGTAGGGAAGGAAACTGGCTTCGTTTGCGATGTTGCCCTCTTCTGTTTGAAGCAATTACCAGACGAGGGGCGGCCAACTCCGGCCCTCAAGGACCGCCCACAGTTCAGGTTTTCAGGATAACCCTGCTTCAGCACAGGTGGCTCAGCCACTGATGAAGTCACCCCTGATCCAAGATGTCGGGTGACTTGGCTATATCTTCCTATCTAACCCTGAAGAAGGTCTAGACCAGGGGTGGCCAACTCCAGTCCTCAAGAGCCAACAAGTCCGGTTTTCTGGATATCCGAGCCTCAGCACAGATGACTCAAACAGTGGCTCAGTTTTCAACTGACCCACCCCTGCTGAAGCAGGGATATCCTTAAATCCTGACCTGTTGGTGGCCCTGGAGGACTGGCATTGGCCACTCCTGGTCTAAGTCTTAAATGGGTATGAGCAATAGATAGGACCAGGGGTCCCAGAGCTGCCTTGTTAAAGCTTGTGCGCAGCCTTTTAACAGCGGTGTGGGTAGCACTGCTCTTGTAAGAGTGCGTGTCCTGTAGCATGATGTGGTACATCGGGTTACTGTTTTGTAGCAGAGAGCTCAAATAGCAATATTGTTCCTGGAAAGGTTTTCACAATCCGTGGAACCAGGCTTCAGCTTTCCAAATGATACAAACTGTTGGACGTCCTCCATCTGGATTCTTAGAACGAAACCTCTCGAGTTGACCGATGTACAGATGTTACATTCATATTCTTCTTGATGAAATGGATCTTCGCCAGCATGGATCTGGTGATTTGTCTTTCTTGTAGAGCTTGGAGGAACATAATGGCAAACGTGGGAGAAGGAATATATGCGCCGGGTGACTTCTCTTTCACTCTTTCCAAGTCACTCTCCGACACAAGCTAAAGCAGGGGAAAGGCTCTTGATACATTGATGGTAATAGAAAAATAAACACAGAAGCGCACCAAGGGTCAAGATTTATGTAATAACAATAAAATAAATAACATGTAAAAACTTACATATACGAATATATAGGTCCAGTAGATCAGTGCACAGGTAATCAGTTCGAATTGTTTCCTGGGCGCAGGGGGTAGGTGCTACTTTCGGGTTGCGGCTTCTCGCAGGACCCGTGTATAGTAGTCCACCACAATCGCCCGTATTCCAACACACATCTCACTCGAGCGAGCAGAAGGAAATGTCTCTAACTTCTTGTGGGAGGGCTGGAACTTGTTCAACCAAAGGTCTGGATACCAGTGTGCACTGTGTGAACTCCGCAACGCGTTTCACACAATTCAGTGCTTCATCAGGCAGTGTTAGGGACACCTACAGGGGGGCCTTTTATACAGTCACTCCAAGATGCAAATTGAATAAATAAATAAATAACGTGTATAACAGGCACTGTGAGTACAATGTAGCAGCAAAATTGAGAGTGTATAAACCTCATCTAGGGATAATGGCATATCATACAGATACATGTGTAATTATATAAATAATAAGGTTTATATATAAATATAAATTAATCAATAAATTAACTTTTTAAGGGAGTGTTAAATTAATGCACTGCTGAAGGCCACCCATGTAGGTGATAAGAACATGGTTGGTCAGGCAATAATGCAATAATATCACAAGTCCACAATTGATCGCAATAATACATACAATACTATACATAAAAGATCTAAAAAGGAAAAAAAGGAGGGAGGGGGAGGGGGGGGGGGCTATAGTAAGGGGGAAAGGTAAAGGAAAAGGGGGGAGGAATGAGAAGGGAAGGAAAAGAGTAAGGAGTGGGAAAGGAGGGGTGGGAAAGGGGGGAGAGGGGAAAGGGAAAGGGGGTGGAGTGGGGTGAGGAGGGGAAAAAGGGGGGTGGGGGGGGAAGGGGGGATGGGAGGGAAAGAGGAAAGAAAGAAGGGAAGAAAAAAAATGGGGGACAAAAATAAGAGGGGGGGGAGAAATTAAATAAAAACATAAATGGGGGGAGGGAAGAAAAGGAAAGGAAGAAAACTAGGTGGTCACAGTACAAACACTATTGCCCATCTATCTTAGAAAAGGTGTAAGTTCAATATAGTCATTGAGACCTCCCGGGTATTTTGACTGCAGTGTAAAGATCCAAAATTACTCTCTTTTGGCAATTTATAGATCTCTATCTCCCGCTCTTGTATCACCCACAATCCTCTCAATTCATATATACTGTACACCCACCGTACTACAATTATGTACATCTTTAAAGTGGGCCAGGAGGTGAGTGAGGGGTTTGGAGGTGACTTCTAATTTGGGAATATTAGTAATATTACGTAGGTGCCCCATGATGTGCAGCTTCAAATTTCCTTTAGTTCTGCCCACGTATTGTAGTCCACAACTGCACTGCAGTATATATACTACATACGTGGACAGAATCGATGTGACTCGAAATTTTGTAATTGAGCCCTGTAACATGAGATTTGAAGGATTTGTGTGTTAGCATCTTGGGGCAAATCTTGCACCTGGCGCATCTATGGTTTCCCACTACTCCTAATGTATCCCTTAGATCTTTTTTTATTGGTTTGTCTGTTCCCTTTAACAAACTGGGGGCAAGAATAGTTAAGGTTTTGTGCTTTTTTAAAAACAATAGGTGGTTTTTTAGCAAAAAAGTTTTTTAAAGCAACTAACATGTTGAGTATTACAATGTTAATATACGCCCGGGTCTCGCTGTGCGTGAAGAACGATTGTTCCACTTCCTTGATTATAAAGATGTGGCGGTTTCCCCCTATAAAAGATATTGACAGTGAACAGCTGGTGATTATTGTGGTTGTTGCTGATTAGGCAGACAAAACCTTTTTTTTAAATAGTGTTGAATAAATACGATAATGTATATTGATTGCCATGACGCTAGGGGGTTGCATTAATGTATGATATTTCACCTAAAAGTTTGTCACAAGGGAATCATTAGATATGAGTTATTTGTTGGACAGGTGTTAATGAATGTGTATATAAGGCTGAGTCCCCTGTGCCGCTGACCGCGTGGTGCTTGGCGAGGTTGCTTCTGGCTATTTCAGTTTTTATGTCCCCACTCGTGCGCGGGCACGGACACTCGTGCGCGGGCACGGACACTCACCCACGCTTGGCGCTTGCGTAAACAAAAAAAATCTGACTTTGAACCGCACTCGGCTTGCCTGCAATGCCCCCCCCCCCCCACCCCACCCCCGCGCACTATTGCGAAATAGCGCGGACACCCGTCGCTCATGCTTGGAGAGTTGGGTCACCGTTCTCCGAGCATGAGCGCGGTCAGCGGCACAGGGGACTCAGCCTTATGTGCAGTTTGGCTCTGCTCCGCATATCTTGCCGTGCTCAAAGTGTGACGGTACTTATTGGTACCAAGTACTTTTTGTTTTATTTTCACACCCAAAGTAGCACGGCTTTTCTAATAGACTTACAATGCCATCTCCTTTTTTTTAAAGGCATATGGATTTGTATAATTGATATATAATGTTGTATATGTTTGTTTCTCAGTATCATTTTAAATCTAGGCTTTAAAATATTTAGGAAGCCCGGAGTACTTTTTGCTCTTAAACAAGCTCTTTTAATACAGACATCATGTATAAGAGCTCTGAAATAGAATAATAGCATGTTCTTGTATAGCGCTGCTAGTTTTATGTAGCACTTTACAGAGACATTTTGCAGGCACAGGTGCCTGCCCCGTGGAGCTTACAATCTGTGATTTTGGTGCCTGAGGCACAGGGAGATAAAGTGACTTGCCCAAGGTCACAAGGAGCCAACACCAGGAATTGAACCAGGTTCCCCTGCTTCAAACTCAGTGCCAGTCAGTGTCTTTACTCACTGAGCCACTGCCTCTCCCTAGGTACCTTTCCAGATCAGAAGATGAGCTTATCCATGTTGAGTATTAGGATACAAATCTGTATTTGGCTAACATTTAACCTGCAGTGAAACATGCAGTTTTCCACTTATTTTAGTGTACTAAAAACCTTCATTTTTTATTATTAAAGGGACTAAAATGAGAATGTAACATATTTGTAAGGTTTGCTCCACACAGATGGTTTTGTGTCACTTATTTGGTACTTTGGCGGTCCCTGGCAGTCAGAAATATGTAGTTCCTCTCTCACATTCTCCTCTCACATTCAAAACGTTTCTAAAACTTGTCGCTTTTTCCTCTGCAATATCACAAAGATACGCCCTTTCCTCTGTTACTCGTCTGCTAAAACTCTGACTCAGGCCCTCATTCTCTCCCGTCTCGATTATTGTAACCTCCTGCTGTCCGGCCTTCCTGCCTCTCACCTGTCTCCCCTACAATCTATACTAAACGCTGCTGCCAGAATCACTCTACTCTTTCCTAAATCTGTCTCCGCGTCTCCCCTCCTGATATCCCTCTCCTGGCTTCCGATTAAATCCCATATCTCTCACTCAATTCTCCTCCTCACTTTTAAAGCTTCACACTCCTCTGCCCCTCCTTACATCTCAGCCCTAATTTCTCGCTATGCACCATCCCGACTCTCAAGGATGTCTTCTTTCTACTCCCTTTGTATCTAAAGCCCTCTCCCGCCTTAAACCTTTCTCACTGACTGCCCCGCACCTCTGGAATGCCCTTCCCCTCAGTACCCGACCAGCACCCTCCACCTTTAAGACCCACCTTAAGACACATTTGCTTAAAGAAGCATATGAATAGCACTGTGGATAATCCTGGACACATGATACATAAAGCTTGGCCCCTTGCAGATGCACTTACTAGAATTCCCTCCTACTGTCTCTATACGTTCTCCTACCTACCAATTAGATTGTAAGCTCCTCGGAGCAGTGACTCCTCTTCTTTAATGTTACTCTTATGTCTGAAGCACTTATTCCCATGACCTGTTATGTATATTATTTGTTATTTATATGATTACAACATGTATTACTACTGTGAAGCGCTATGTATATTTATGGCGCTATATAAATAAAGACCTACTACTACTACTACTACTACTACTACTACTACTACTGCTAGTTCCGTGCAGCGATTTCGTTCCCAAACACACGTTTATAGACACTTTTCTGAAACTCTAATCCACACCTTTCAAATGAACGGATTCACCAACACAGCTGCTCTTTAATTAATAAGGCCAACAATGCTCACAGGTTTGTGTACTGTATGTTGTAAATTACCGTATTGGCCCGAATATAGCGATATGTTTTTTTTCCTAAAAATGTCCTTCCGAAAACTGTACCCGTGTTATATGCGCAACCGAACACCTTTTATTTATTTTTCCATGTAGAACACCTTCAAAACGTTAGGGTTGTATTATGTGCGAGACCGCACTATATTCGGTCCAATACGGTAGCTTGGTTTTCATTGATAACACCCACTAGTGTCAGTAACCCTAGTGGCGATGTATGGAGAACTGACCGGATGAATTCGTGGTATATGAAGAACTGACCTCTTCCTCTGGTTTCCTTTGTCACTCTTCCTCTGGTTTCCTTTGTCACTGTGCTTGTGTAGAACTGTATGTGCTAGAAATTATACTTCTGGTATGCTCGGTTACATGGGTCAGCTCAATAAACATATCATTCAAATACCATTGCATGGCCGTTTCTCCGATTAAAAAGCCGCACGACTCGTGCACTTCAGCAGAGTATTAATGACCTACTTTTGTCCTCCAGATGCTGTTTTGTTTTAAATCTTCTTAGTTACACGCATAAGGCAGGATTCTTCTGAAAGAATTGAAGAATAAATTAAACATGAGGTGCAGAGAAGGCACAAAATCTTCTTAAATTCCTGCAAATCTAACTCCAGGAAATCAGCTGGGTTTTAATGAGGAGAATGGTACTTTGCCTGTAATGTGGTGGAATAGGTCTGTGATGCAGTATAAACAGGCCAAGAAAAAGAAGTCCTCTGAGACTTCATGGTGCTCAGAGATGTATTTTAGTGGTCTCATTTGTGAAACCCCCTTGTTGAACAAATACAGTGCCATTAGTTCAGTAGCACAAGCAGAAAATAGGACCAACCTGCAGGAACAGACGATGAGAATCTGGTTGGCATAAGACGTTTTTGCAGTAGGTTCTAATGTTCCTTATTAAGGGGCATATTTACAAAGCAGTGCTATGACACGAGACCTTCCAGTGCTGCAGAAGATCTTACATCCCATCCAAGTGAATGGGCCATAAAATGTAATTAAAATGGTCCAGTTATCAGTGGGCCGCTCGCTCTGTTAATTTATTGAAAAAATGCAGTTACCAAGTTATTCTGTAATATTCTTATTAAACCATGTGCTCAGTTAACACGATTCCTTCTTTGTTGCAGGGTTCCTTCTTTTCAAAGAATTCTGCATGAGTGAAATAGATGAAGGCGTCCCACAGCTGAAGTTTTACGAAGAGGTAAGCGCCACGTGGCATTGTGAGTTCCAGGAAGCCAGCCGGACTCGCCTGAGAATTCACAACTCAGCATTAATATCAAGCACAATAAACACCTTTGCAAAGAGGTTGTCATAGCTGTATGTATACTGCACGAGTGGACCACTCCAGTCCTCAAGGGCCACCGACAGGCCAGGTTTTAAGGATATCCCTACATCAGCCTAGGTCTGTGACTGAGCCACCTGTGCTGAAGCAGGGATATCATTTGAACCTGACCTGTTGGTGGCCCTTTAGGACTGGAGTTGACTACCCCTGATGTACTGGAATGTCAGGCACGTTTTGTACAGTAAGACTTCATGTACATCAAGGGGTTTCTTGAAGATACTTTACTCTAACATGATAAAATAATCAAGAATGAAGTTCTCTTTTCATTCAATGTTCTTCTTAAATATGTACTTGGTCCAATAATTGATTATTATTTTTCTTTTAACTTACCAGTACTATGCTGAAATTGATCATTTTTCGGTTTCTGAGAAAAATAATCATAAAATATTGGCAGGAAATGTTGTAGATTAATTTCCCCAGATCAGTTTTCGATCTCATCCCCATTGCAACATCGTACAATTCCCTGCAGCATTATCTCCCCCGATGTATGTTTGTGCATATAAATAATGAAGTGGACATTAAAGGTGAGAAATAAGGTAGAACTTGGATGTATGCTTCTACTGTGTCATAGATCCATATACTGTATATCCAACCAATTTCATTTACATATAGGATGGCCTATATGGGGGGTTTAGGTAATTTCCTGTCCCTTCTTAAATCTAGTGAGGATAAGATCCCCCAGGAAACACGAGGCTAGAAGTAATTGAAAAACGGTAATTTGAAGCCACAAAATATCTCCCATCCCCTCTCTCACTAAGCTAACACCCATTTTTTTTCACCCATGGCGAGAGCAACGTGAAATCAATACATATATCATAATGTTGTTATAAGTAGGTATGTCAGTTTAAAAATAGGGGTTGCGTGTGTTCAGAGGTGGGGATGTAGGGGACAGTCTAAAGGGCATTTTCAGATGGTGGGCATTGATTCATTTGTATCCATACAAAGGGTCTTCTACAGGGTTTTCTTCTGACATGCGTTAGTTTTGTTTAAAACTAACTGGTAGGTTGTGTTTGTAAAAGTATCATGGCACCTTGAGTGGGATTTATGAGGCCCAAACCAGCGTTATCTGCTGTAGACTTAAATGGCTTTAAATGGTGGATCAAGATGCGACACCCACACATCAAAGCTGGACGGAGCTGCCCCATTGATCCCATTGGACTACACAGGTTGCTGGGAACCTTTACCTCCCATAGTGAGCATGGTCAATAAGGTTAAGTTCTTAACGTCCATTAAAAGACAGTTCTCCAGCAGCAAATGGATTGAAAAATGTCCCTCTTTTCCACTGTGGCAAATGTAAAAAGCCAATCGCGTCTCTGCCATATGACTGAAAAGTCAAGTTTTCAGATGTAAAGTTTGATGCATCCCTTAAAGGAGCAACCCATCCAACTAGCCACCTTTATTGTTATAGGATTGGAACCAGGGGTCCCCCAGAGCTGGATTACACTATTTTCAGCTCCTGGGACCCACCTGTTCAAGAGACACTTGCTGGTGAAGTTACCGGCATTACTTCCTGGTTTTTAAAGGGGATTTAAATGGCCATCCAATAGGAAGCCACAACCGATGATGGTGCAGCTTTCTGTTTGCCTGAGATTGATACCTTAAGGGTACTCCAGCTAAAGGATTCTAATTATCTTTATTGTATATACTTGCTCCCGCTGAGCATTGCACAATTTGTTTAGCAATTGGCCTGAGATTTAAGTCTGATAACTCTACTGGTAAATATCTCGGGAACTGGTGGGTCCCCAGAGCTGAAAATAGTTACGTTTGTTCCAGGAGTAGTATGAGGAACTGCTCTCTGAAATCTGTGCTTGCGCTGTCCCACAGTAAGCACAAGATTTAATGAAATCCCCTCGCAGTCTTCAGCAGGAGTACTCCAGATCTCCCGAAGGAGGTCTCACAGACAGACCAAAGAAAAATGCAAACAGTGCACTGAGGATCAATTTGAAAAGATTGTATTAGATAAAAGGTGCACTAACTGTGGACCGCAGCATTTAAAACAACACAGAAATATAACAACAATGTAAAATAAAACTTGCAATTAGTGTAGGTGTATGCAGGAGGGGAGATGTGAGAATGAAGACAGAAAAGTACTGCCGACTGTTAAAGTCCGGACTGCGATCTCGTTCAGCTTTATGGAACTTCCCAGTCTGTGACACCAATGAAAGCGGTGTACGAAGCCCGGGGATGGAAATATCACATTTCTGCCCCTGCTTCCCATCCAGGTCAAAATAAAACATTTAAAAAAATGGGGGGGGGGGGGGGGAAGAGGGGGTAGTGAACTGCCCCTTAAGGGCCCAGATCTACAACATGGTGCTGAACTTTAGCACACCTTTTACTCCCATTCATATGAATAGGAGCCGAGGCGTGCTTAAGCTTTCCGCCGGTTTGTGGTTCCGGCCCGAAGGGTTTCCCCTTCATTTAGAAGGCTTTGTACACGTAGTGTTTGACAAGCGGCAATGTGCGCCACCTGATAAGAATGGTTATTTATGGACTTGTGTATTGGGTGATTCTCCGGTTACCAAGCACCTCGCAGGAGCACAGGGTTTTCCTCGCACTTGTTATTTGATTGCTAGCAATAAGCGGCAGTAAGGCTGCGGTCCCCGTCTGCACTGCAACGCGCGCGTGCACAGCGCTTCACTGCGGTCTGTGGGGAGATACAGGCGATTGCGACAGGGGGGGGGGGGTGGTAGGGTTTTTGCAGGGGAATGGCCATGACCTCACGCGGCTGGTTCGTCCTCATTGGCTGAACCGCCGGTGGGGGCTTGGCTACCCCTCCGTCACAAGTTCTAAAGACAGTTTTCTTGTCTCTGTAAAAACTGGTAGTAGAGCGCAGCTGCTATATGCGCGCCAAGGTATGTAGTAGGCCCGGCCTGGTTGAGGGGCGGTGCTTGTTTGTGCGCGCGCTGTAGAAGGTACTGGGGACGTAGCTTAAGCCGTGAACCAGCCCGTGCTGATTGCATCAGTTTTTGCAATCCATTGCCATGGAGAAAAGACGTTGGTGTTTGCATCAGAGCCTTAACCCCCTTCCTGTTACAGCGGCTCCAGGAAGCAAGAGCCTGGCAGGTCTTTCTGGCGGAGGCAGGGTTAACGTGCTGGAAAGGGAAATTGCCTCTGCAAATGCAGGGTGCAGCTGCGTTCATGCCCTTCTATGGCAAGTCACTGTGTTTGCTTTGTACAAGTCTTGGCTGCTTCACAATGAGCTAATGCAGGGGTTCTCAATCCTGCGCTCAGGACACCCCAACAGGTCAGGTTCTAAGGATATCCCAGCTTTAGCACAGGTGGCTCCAATTAGTCTCTGCTTCAGCACAGGTGGCTCAGTCTTCAACTGAGCCACTGATTGAGCCGCCTATGCTGAAGCTGGGATATGTTTAAAAGCTGGCCTGTTGGGGATCTTGAGGACTGGAGTTGGCCAGTCCTGAGCTAATGAACAAATATTACCCTTATAGAATAGTCTCTATTTAGCAGCTTCCTCAACATTGTTCTTTTTCTGTCAAGCCGATAAACTGGCCTAGCTGTATGTTTGCAGTATTCTAGAAAAATGTATGCAAATTGGATGTAATGTACAGGTGTGGCAGACTTTAATGCATTGCGTGAACACTGGCGCGTTATTTAACAGTAGTGCTATCGAAAACAAGGCTGAGGGAGAGAACACCCACGTTCTTTAATGCATTATAGTGTGCGTTAACGGGGGGATGTTAACATCCGTGTGACGAGTGCTAACAGATCTCATGGCTGTGAAACAAGTTCCAGGCCTTTCTGTAACCACTCATAACTGGAAAATCCCCCCCCCCGGTGAAGATATTTAATTAGGTTGTGATGGCTCTGATGAAGTAGAATCCACATGGGTACCATAAGAGCATGCCAACGAGGAGCATACGGTGTCTGTTATCTTCAAAAAGGCTTCTAACCTACTGTACGTTCAGGAAACCGGATGCTCTCATGGCCCTTGTGACAATCCCTTCATATCATCTTTGCTCATGTGATACAAAGGAAGAGAGGGACTTCCTCTTCTGTTTCTGAAGTCTGGTGGCGGGTCGGGCCGTGTGACCAGTACCACTATTGATCACATGGCCCTGTAGCCATAATGCCTGCGTGTTCTGGCACTGTGAAAGGGTTTTTAGGAGACCAAAATGATGATTTGCAATTTGCATGTGAGCTGTTGGCGTTGTCTATATATACTCTCTTCATACTAAGCAACTCTTCCTATTTATCAGGGAGGCACTACATATAGTCGAAATATTGACTATTTTGTTTATTTTATCCCTGACAAAAGTTCCCTCATGCAAAGTCAATGGAAGATGAAGAGATCCCACTAACATTTCCCTTACGGGCGCCATACTCTGAAGCGCCTTAACCCCTTCCTCTAAAACACCTATCCCCTACATAAATCCCCTACCTCACCTGTTAAAACCCTTCATTTAACTTACTGGCGAAGTGGCCAGCGACTGAGTGTCCAGCGGCTGCGGTGTAGGGTACTTAGACGGCCAAACGCCTGGCGAAGTCTTGGTCGCGGTGAGACGTCTGCAACCAAATGTCCAATTCTGATCTAACCTTCCTCCCGAAATCTCGAATTTTGTGGTCGGACTAACTAGACGAGGAATCTCTGTCCACACCCCCTGCAGCATAAACGGGAGTGGTTAGGATCTAGGGTGTGTAGTTTACAAGGGGTTAAATACCATCTGTGCAGAAGTTTGGTATCAACCTCTTATATTTTAACATATCGAGGATCTACAGAATCTATCAAAAATATCCTTCCAGAGATCTACAACTAAAACAAACAAAGATGCCCAAAGCTACTTCCAATGTGACAAAAATACACAGTGCAATACCTATATATTCTCTTGATAAAGGGTCATTTAGTTTAACCCTTTGGCCAAAGCATTGTAAGCCTGCGAGCCACATCAAGGCATGACCCTGTTCGCAGGTCCTAACAGAGATCTACAACTGCCTGGTTTGGATTTCCCATTGAGGCAAACATTTTAGTTGGTGTATTTTTCCCAAGGGGATAGAGTATAGAAATGTAATGTCCTCTCTGGTATTGAGCCTGGTTATATAAAAAGTCCAGAGGAACTTAAACTGAAGCTAAATATGTAATTACCGAGGTACTGTGTATCTTGTATGGAACTTTAAAATTATAAGTACTAGTAATGGTAAAATATTATATCTACTGCTTTCCGAGAGGTATAGTCTTTATTAGCAGTATTTTGCGTATTGGTTGAAATGTTTACATGCAGTTAAATTGAATTGCATGAGGAAAACGAGGTGAATGTCCTGAAGTTACATTTGACTCCGTTTATTTGGTATTTTAGTCCGAAATATTTTTTGGTTATTGTTTTGTTATTATTTTGTTATTTTCATTGGAGGGAAAAAGCCCACCAATTATTTCCATTGACCTTTGCTCTTCTCCAATTCCCCCGAGTAGCAGCATCTAAGAGTCTTGCTTTGGCTACGAGGTCTTCGAAACGACCTCCACATCTGGACCATACAATATGCCAGCATGCATTCTTCTCAACCTTGGGAAATCTGTATGTATCCATCCTAATGTGTCTGCCAGAGTTTATTAAACGAGAGTCCGGAGGAAAATGTCCATGTGCAAAAGTGGAGACTGCCAACGAGTTTATAAGTGTCGGACCTGAGTAACTTTCATCGTTAAAGCAAATGGCAACGAATAAAACTAGCAAAGGGTCAAAATTAATATCAGACTGCAACTTTCAGGCTGTAAATTATGGCTAATTGCACTCGTGTCCCCAGGGCTCCTCTACAGGTAGTAAAATGAGATCGATTGTGAGAAATTAGAAATGTTTAGGAGCCTTCGCTGCTTCGGAAGAACAACTTCAAGATGTAATAAATAAACTGATAGGTTCGACCAACGGACAGTAAAACCAATCACAAGCATAGGACCGCTGCCCCCCAATCACAGCGTCAGTGCGTACGTTCATTGTGCTTGCAGTGTGTTGCAGTGTACAGTGTTAAGGGAGGAATTCTCAACTCCAGCCCCCAAGATCCCCTCTTACCCCCAATGAGTCAGGTTGTCAGGATATCCCTGCTTCAGCACAGGTGGCTCAATCAAAGACCTAGCCGTCTGTGCTTAAGCTGGGATATCCTAAAACCTGACCTGTTGGTAGCCCTTGAGGACTGGAGTTGAGTTCCCCTGGGCTAAGGCATTCCTAGCCACTTTTCATTCTTGCAGTATGTCAAAGCCGCGCTGTGACTGGCAAATTCAAGAGAATGGCAGGAAAGTGTCTTGTGGAATAGGACCACTTAGTGAATACCAGAGACCCTTTGGATATTTTAATTAACATACACGTCTAAAACTCTTTTCGGCAAGGAGGAGAAATATAGGAATACACTGTAAAAAATGTGCAGTGGTCATTCCGAGTTCTGCAGTGTGCTGCGTCATCCTTTTCATGGTATCTGTAGTAAAGATAGATGGAAATATTGCTAGGCCTCATGGTACACACTGCTGTTGATTTTAGGATCTATTCATTTAGGAGCATGATGCATGATTGTAATTCTCAGCTACGTGAGTTTTGCGAGTCTTGGAAAGTCGAGCTCAGAGACTGAAGACGGCGCTGGGTCTGCACCGTGAGGCTTGCTATAACTGGCACTGGATCTGTTATAACAACATTATTATACAGAGGGGGCGGAGGCCAGAATTTTCCCAGGCTTCTATCTCGTGATCTGCTGCATCTACACCAGGGGTGGCCAACTCCAGTCCTCAAGGGCCACCATCAGGTTTTAATGATATCCCTGCTTCAGCACAGTCATTCTGACTGAAGCCTTGATATCCGAAAAACCTGACCTGTTGGTGAACCTTGAAAACTGGAGTTGGCTACCCCTTATCTGGACTCTAAAGGAACAATCTGGTTGACATGAGTGACGGTTACTTGATCTTTCTGTGGGTTGGGCATCACAATTGGTTGACAATCCGTATGTGACGGGATCGTACAATATTATTATCTAAAGGCCATGTGATTTACAGATTTTAAATATACGGTATTTTACACTGGTTTGTATGGTGGCATATATCAAAAGATCGTCTTTCCATATCAAGGGATTTTACAGTATCACATGAAAAGATTAAGTAACAAATGTACTGTATATATGTGTATCATTCTTTATATAGCGCCACCCATATACAGAGAGCTTTACAGCAGTAATACACTTGATCTAATAGGGATAAGTGCTACGTACATAAAAGTAGATAATAGGAAAAGGAGTCACTGCCCCGAAGAGCTTACAATCTAATGTTACTATAGAAAGGCATTGTTTTGGTTGCACTGACCCCAATATTGCTGGAAAGAAAACTCAAGATATTTGTATTTTTGTGTCCGTTTTGACACAAAAAAAAAACCTACAAACAATGGCCACCGGACTACAGACCTGGCGCTCGTGCGCCAATGGAACGTTGTTACGTCATTTCCCGATAATGAGCGCCCTTTCTATTAGGCGCCACGGCAAGCTCACAACCCTTCTGAATCATCCAACCTTGTGCTGGACAGCCAGCTCTGCCACTCCAGGGTTGGGGAACCCCTAATTCAGGTAAAATGGGGGGTGGGAAGGTGGGGGCATTCACTAATGCCTCTTGCCATTTTGTGAATAACTTCCGATGCGTCTGTAAATCCTGTGTATAAAACGGCATATTCTGTATCTCTGAATTAATTAGCATGACAAAATGTATGAAGATGCAGTTGGCATGTGGCACCACTGATCCTCCCCTGTTTCTCACATTTCAGATAAAGGAATACGAGAAGTTGGATTCTGAGGAAGACCGCCTTTGTAGAAGTCGACAGATTTACGACACGTACATCATGAAAGAGCTGCTGTCGTGTTCCCATGTAAGTCTTCTCTCTTTTATCTTTCCATCTCCGAGGCAGGATTTGCTTAGCTTTTGGGCTCAAAGCATTTTGAGGTAAATAAGAGCTTCCAGGAACAAGCGATCAATGACTGGTACCCCATTCCGGCAAACAGCCCACCTTCATTTAACCATTTAATTTTGGTTAACGTGAAAGATTAAGAATCGATACCATTTTATGACAAAATGTAAACCTACTGGAAATAAATTGATCAAGTTAGTTTTCCTTAATGGTTACTTGGTTGTTCTTGCAATGTAATATTAGTTCCTTCATCTTTAGAGCTTCAGTCACAATGTATTTAGGATTTTAAGGCCATATCCAAGTACTGAAGGGGGTTAAAACTGAGAAACAAAAAGAAAACAGCGCACAACGCTCATAGTGAAGTAAATCAAGGATAAAAACGTATTAAATATCCAAGGATAGGTAATGTGCGTACATCAGGGAAATAGTAAAACAGCATTTCATGGGACAAGTTACCCATACACCACACCAACATGAAGATCTGGACAATCACGGATCTTTAGTCATCAGGCTCCACAGGTAAGGACAATCACAGGTCACCACAGGGATGAAGCTGGTCCACAGGTGGGGTGCGGTGAGGGCAGCAATCAAGTCCCAAATATCAAAGTCCCCCAAAGGCAAGTCTCAGTCCATCTCTACCACGGCAAACTGACACCATGTGTAGCTCTGGGGCTTCCGTCGGCGCTCGAGTGACGTCGTGCCGAAATTGACGGATCCGCAAGGGGGAGCAGGGTGGAATGATAGGAGCTTGGGGGACTAGATGTAAACTCAGTATCTTGAATAAAAAGCTAATTCCAACATGTTTCAAGGCTCTAAATGCCTTTTCATCAGGGAATTACTTCACTATGAGCGTTGTGCGCTGTTTTCTTTTTGTTTCTCTGTTTTAGCTCCTGGTGGTGTTGAGCCACCCCTCATTCAGCTGCAGATGCTCTTTCACCAGTTCACGTTTAATTTTGTATATTTGTTATCACTAATATTATTTTAGTGCACTTTCACACCCTTCACAGCACTGTTTATGGTTGCGCACTGATTACTCCTTTTGTATCACTGAAGGGGGTTGTCTCCCGAAAAATGACTTCCTGTTAGATTTTGACCTTCACACCCAACAAACCGTGTACAATCATTTAAAATGGGTTGTTTCAAATGTTTCATGTTTAGGACGGTTAGTATTGAATATTTACTGCTCAGCTACCAATATCCGTACCCAAGGTGCCACCCATATCCAAATTCTACCAGTTCTGATGGAGCTTTGCATCCAGGCTGGAACAATAGTCGTGGATCCAAGTTTGTGGGTCTTGTATTTTAGATAAGACTGTGAGCTAGGACACAAAACCTTTCCAGCAGAGTGTCACTACTGCATCCTTACAGTTTCTCCCCTTCTAACAGCATCCAATTCTAAATGCTATTGATAATGGTTATCACACATGTAGTTTAGCCCCTGATGGGATATAAAGTCTGTTTGCCCAACTCTAAGTAGATATTTGCCCCCATGATGTCTCTGGTAGCAGGTGTAGGCCATATCCATGGTTAAAGGAGGAATTCATGCCTTTTTGTTTAATTACTGTTTATTAGGATTGAAGCAGGGGGTCTCCGAAGCCGAACCCCCTTAAATTTAGCTCCGGGGACCCCATGCTTCCCGAGATACAGACCTTCAAAGGGGGTGCTGGTATCTCTGCGAAGGTTAAAGCTCCCGCGTCACGCGGGCCTATATGAAGTCTAACCCGATGACGTCACAGCTTCTTATTGGCCCGCAGCATGCGGGAGCTTTGAAAAGTGGCCATTACATGAACCCGGCTAGCCGAGTGGAGTGGCTACCGGCATCCCCCTATGAAGGCAATAATCTCCAGAAGCATGGGGTCCCCGGAGCTTAAATGAATGAGGTTCGGAACCCCCTGCTTTAATCCCATGTTAAAAATAAAAATCCTTGATTGCCGCTTTAATACAATCTATTAATATATTTTGATGTTGCTACGTAAACCTGGTGACTTCATGTCATTATTTTTTTACAATGGCAAAAACAAAATAATCCCTAATCAAATACAGCCCTTTGAGTCAGACACCTTTTATGCAGTGTGTGATGTAATCTGCAAGCACGTTTGCGAAGTGGAATACATCGCAGAATAGTGTTGTTGTTTACAAATGACTTCATGTAATAAATGGTCATCTAGGATCAGCGCTTCAATTCACAGGATGCCTTTTGGGATTTTATTGAGACGTGGGCAAGTGTTTTACATCATCTTCCGTGTATTATTCAGTCATTGTCGTATCTGATGAACAAACGTCACTGGGCAAACTCGCAGTTTCAATGTAGAATGTTTAGTATTGAGCAACCAACAGCGGCAGGACCCACCCGTTGAAATGTGTTGTTGACACCCATCCTTAATAATCTCATTAGTAGCACGAGTGGGCATCTCCAGTCCTCAAGGACCACAAACAGCTCTGGTTTTTAGGATATCCCTGCTTCAGCAAAGGGGGCTCAGTCAGTGACTGGAGTTGGCCATAACTGGCTTATCGAATTCAATATCAGAGGAGCCACTGGCTTCAGTAAACAAAGAAACCCCAATATGACAAATGATTAGGTTCCTTTATAGATCTTCTCATACGTTTGGGGTCATTTAGTTGAATCTTTTGGCCAAAACATGTTAAACCTGCAAGCAGATAAGGTAGACCTTTTCAGCAGGGTCCTACATACCAAGTTTTATACCGTATCCATTGTATTTCTTCCACTACATAGAGAAAAGCGAAAAACAAAACAACAATGTTAATAACATGTGACGTGTACGGTGCGTAAGGGGTTAACGTTTAGAAGCACTATATATGCCAGGTGTGATCTACTGCGCAGTTAAAACTGGTTTAAAAAAAAAACAAAAAACTGAAGAAATAGTGAAAGAAATCTAAAATAATGCTGCAGGGAAGATTATTTTCACCTTTCTCCTGGGGGAAGAAATCCCTTCGTGACTACGAGGGCGCTAGGACCTGCTGATTTTAAATAGGGGTTAAGATGGGAGAGCTTAAACTAATAGGAGGGGCCAACAATATAGAATTAGACATTAACAATCTTAGCGAGCGCAAAAACCCAAATCCAAAGCATTATATATTTATATACTTAATAGTGCCAATTGGAGATCTACTGGGAACAAGCTACTTATCTCAAAGACACAGAGCAGGCATTGCATAGTGTTGTTGCTGAAAGCAGCTAAGAAGAAGGGAAAGCTAATGCAAAGGGTTTAAAAGAACTTAAGGCTTTTGGTAATTGGGTGTATGCGTTTAGTTCCTTTTTTTTTAACCTTTGATTATGACTTTTTGAAAACCCTTTTTTGTTTTTACCCATCAAAGCCATTCTCCAAGCTAGCTGTGGACCACGTACAAGCCCACCTCGCTAAGAAACAAGTGCCACCTACTCTATTTCAGGTAAGTGCTACAGGAGGAAAGAACCGCACAGTGTGCACCTGAGATCAGTATAAAAGTATATCATTAAGAAATAAAAAAAAGCATATGCACACTTAAGTCATGGCCGGCTGGGAATATTGCGGTGATGGGTGCAGACGTGTTGCGGGACCTCTTACCTTCTCCTTCACCATCTCTTCCGGCAAACTCCTTTATCGTGGTGCCATGCCGTCACATGTCATTGCGTTGCCTTGACAACATGATGTCTTGACGCCATGTAACGTCCAGTGAAGGAGAGGGTAAGACAGTTACAGAGGCCCCACGCACTCACCCGGCAATCAGTGCAGTGGCACTGATGGCACCGCCATCAAGCTGGCGCTGCTTACAGTAAAGAATACATTGATAAGCGTATAAAGCTAAATCCCAGAGGACAAACTTCCAGTGACATCCACAGGGCTACGTGCGCTGGAGCGTGTGCAAATTGTTCGTGGTATTCCTGTAGGGTTTCTCGTGGGTTCAGTACATCGACCGGATCTTGTCGTGTTGTGCAAAATGACCTCGAAGCGTTTCGCACATACGTGCTTCATCATGGCTGCTTCGTCATGGCGCCGGGGCTACAGATGTCCTGCGTTTTGAAAGCCAAATAGTTTGTGAGATCAGAAAACAAGACGCCCACGTCTGTCAGCTTGATAATGAGACAAAACAGAATCATCACCATAAAGCTGTTCCCTTTCAATTCATATTACTGTATATGGGTTGTAGATAGCTGCAGTACACGTAGGATCACAGTGAAGTAGCAGAAGTGATATGGTTAAATAGCGGTGATTATCGGCTTCTTCCCCCCCCCCCCACCCCCTCCTTTTTTTTTTTCGGTGTCTATAGCCGCACGATATCTCCCTCCGGGACAGTAAATAATGGCTGCTGAAACGCAGGACAATATGAAGCCATGACACTGGCTTCCTATTGGATGGCTGCAGGCTCCATCTTTGAGAATCCAGGAAGTGCACAGCACCGAAAATTATTAGTATCCCGGGAACCGTGGAGTCCCCGGAGCTGATCGTAGCACTGTTCAGCTCTGGGACCCTCCTGGACTGAATATAGTTATAGTTCTGTATGGTGTAGGCCAGCGTTTCACAAACTTTTTTTTCTGTGACCCGGTTATTTTTGAACTTCTCCTTCGTGACCCACTAAAAATGTTATCGTCTATAGGTAAAATAAAACAGTTATGAATGTCCATACAGATTTCATATATTCTCCCAATCCCCTCTATTCTCTCTCTCCCCCCCCCCCCATTCTCTCTCTGACCTGCACAGACGCACACAGTCACTGACCTACAGACACTCACACAGACAGACCAAACACACACAGCCACTGCTGGCCTGCACAGACACACACACAGCAACTGATACACACAGTGGCTGTGGCTGAAACACACACACACACACACACACACACACACACACACACACACACACACACACACACACACACATACACACACAGATACATACACACACAGATACATACACACACACACAGATACATACACACACACAAAAACACTAAGATACATACACAAACTCTCTCCCCCATACATACACACACACAAATACATATACACACAGACACACAGATACATATACACACAGACACACAGATACATACAGATACATGCACACACACACACAGATACACACACACATATACATACACACACACACATACATACACACACACACACACACACACACACACACACACACACACACACACACACACACACACAAAGATACATACACACACTCTCTCCCCCATACACACACACAGCCACTGATACACACACTCCCCCATAAATACACACACACACAAACACACATTCTCTTTCTCTCTCCCCCATACACACACACACAGCCACTGATACACACACACACTCCCCTATGCACACACACACACACTGATACACACACACTGATCCACACAGATCCACACACACACTCTCTCTCCCCTACACACACACACACACACACACACACACACACACACACACACACACACACACACACACTCTTGCTCCCCTACACACACACACACACACACTCACACACTCACACACTCCCCTATACACACACACACACACTCCCCTATACACACACACACACACACTCCCCTATACACACACACACACACTCCCCTATACACACACACACACACACACACACTCCCCTATACACACACACACACACACACACACTCCCCTATACACACACACACAGTCACTGATACACACACACACACTGTATTACAGAGGCAGCGACGGATGTGAGTGACTGGAGATGGGGGGGGGGGGGGGGCGGGGGAGAGAGGAAAGGCTTGCGATCCGAGAAGGAGGCTCCCCGCCTCCCCCTGCCCACCATCGAGCGCGCAGCCACCACTGCCCACCCCCGCGCCTATCTCCCGCACCCATCTCCTGCACCCGCACCAAGGGGACCGAGGGGAAGGGAGCGCCAGGAACGGAGGCACAGGTGCGCCCCCGCTACCACTTCCTACACTGGCGACACACTTTATTCGAGCTCGGCTAGTCCCACGAATTCGGGTATACCCGGGTGTATTGAGGTTTGTGACTGTTTTCTGCCCGAGTGCATTGAGTTATTTTCCGGCAGGGATTGAAGCATTTTATTCCCGTTGGCTGCAATACTGCACAGTACATATATATATACTGCATTACAATTCATGAATTTATGCCATCTGGTAGACACGCGAAGCATTGCAGCCTATTAAATCCTAATCATTATCATTTAACAGATCAGCCGCTCATCAGCCAGGCATGAACCCAGGCTGGGAAGGCAAATGCAACGGGGCTTGTCAGAGGTGAGGAGCGGCGCATTCCAGGTATCTGCCAGGTACATACCGGGTATTTGCTCGAATAAAGTGTGTCGGTGCAGTACCTCCTATCACGCCGGGCATTGTGTCCTGTGGGGGGCGGAGCATGTCATGGGCAGCAACATCATGATACGGGGCTGCAGTAGGAGCCCGAGTCAGCGAATCACCGTTGACACCCCAGCGATAGCAGCCTGCACCACTTCAGCACTGTCCCGCACCTCACCTCGGGCCGCCGCAAGGAAGGGGGGGACGCCGCGCGGCCAACCTCGCTGCGACCCGGCAATTTTGCTTCCATGACCCGGTGCCGGGTCGCGACCCACCATTTGGGAAACGTTGGTGTAGGCCATCACCATCTCCAATTGTAGTAGGTTCCATGGCCTGGTCTCTAAAAAGCCCTTTTATATTTTATTTATACAGTGGCAATATTATGCTCTGCATCCTCCTACCTAAATGCATATTTTCTGCATGATAATATCCTGGCAGCCTTTGCAGCTGTCGCCTAACACTGTGCACTAATGACAAGTCTGCTATCTACTGTCACCCCTAACTCATTCACCATCAAAGAATGAATAAATATTGGACCATTAGATTTGTAGGTGTTGTGTTCTTTGTTGCCATTCAAATGTATAATTGTGCACCTATCTATTTTAAATGTCATCTGCAATTTACCTACCCACACTCCCAACTTAATCAAGTCGTTCTGCAGAGAAATGCTATATATCCTGCTCTGATATTACAAAACCTGCACACTTTACTGCGATCAGCAAAGGTGCAGACTTGGGGGCTTATTCTATAGCAGTAGAAGCTGCCATTTTTGCCCGAAATTCCCTATTGACCTGAAGGAGGGATTTCGGCCCAAACCATCCTGCTCGGCCTTTCCTGCGGATACAGAATAAGTCCCTTGTGCAGAAACTCATTTAAATCTTCGAGTTACAGTGAGAAACGGTTTTAATGCTAATAATTTATTTTCTTTAAAACGGCATCAATTACCTAGTTTGAACCTATGAAATATTTCCCGGTTAGGAGTTTAATTTGGTCTTACGTTATACACCAGCAAGTATCCGTTCTGCATTAACTGCAACAACGAGCTTCATTGTGTTTGACCTAACTGAGCCTCGGTGACAAAATCCTCACACTGAAGAGGAAGCATTTGCCACTTTTAACATTGGGAACCACAATACATTTTTACATGACTTCAGCAGCTGTGCTGTAATAATGCAGGGTGTTTATGTTTTATATGATTGCTCTGTGACATGCCTATGACTTAATACGTGCTGTGACATTGGGTCTACCCACTTTCGACCTCTTTAACAACAGACATGGCCATATTTGTTAAGGAGCGCTCATCTGTCAGACGCTTTCCGTGCATCAACGCAGTTTAGAGCCCATGCACACCCATATTAACTAAACTCTATAGAAGATCTCATGGAGTAGAACTGTGGCCTGCCATTACCCTACCTTTTACCATAGGTGGGCTTTTTCTGTTGGGTTAACACTGCAAGTCTCATATTAAAAAAAATCTTTATTAAGCTATGTTCGTGCCGGTCAGGGCGCTATCGCACGGAAACTACCATTGACGTTCACGAGTTTCCATAACCCGATCGGCACTATCCCCCCCCCCCCCCCGTGACTCTCCCCTCTGCAGTATCCCTCGGCCCCCTTTCCGTATTTCACTGCTTGAGCACTGCATGAAATTTTGATGACTCAGAAGCTACTGCAGCCAGGCGGCATTCTTCTGATTAGTAAACACAGACTTTATCAAGAAGCTCATCCAGCCCTCTGGCTAAAGCACGCACACTAAATGTGAAGCACTCGCTGGCCGCCTGTACAGACAAAAAGGCCATTGATCTGTATGGGAAGTAGCTGGAAGTAGAGTGATAATAGGGTCAAATCGCAGAACACCGAATTGTAACATTCCCGAAAAATAGATACAGTACCTCCCTTTCTTTAAACTGATAACATACATAGATATAGACACACGCTAGTGCAATTGTATTTCATTTTACAAAGTCGCAGTCGGGATCGGCAAACTGGCACGTAATGTTGGGATTTTAACTGAATAGACCCCAGTTGGAAGCAGTGATGAGCAGGAGGGGAAGCATGTGATTTTAAAGACCACCACCGAGCCTATTAGGCACATGTTTAATTGACATTTAGTCATGCCTTCAGGGATTTAATATAGTATGTTTTTCTTGTTAAAGAAATGTAGATTTATATATAGAAAATTGAAGTATACAGTAGGCAATGTAACCATTTATTTTTGTAGGGTAGAATTATATATATATATATATATATAAAATTTTAAAGGAACCACTGGACAGATCAGTTAAGTAGATCCAAATCTGAAAGCTATATTTATTGAAAATACTATTTGATAGTTTTGGTAACATTTAGAATTTGCCTCATTTTGTACTATACATTGTTTTATACTTAATTATACATATTATTCACATTGCAAAGCCAATAACCATGAGACGGCTCTCTGGGAGTAGGTTTACTGGCCATACTGTATATAGCTATGCACTTCTTTTACCCAGGTTGTGCTGAAAAGGCTGCGTAATGCTGCATCCATAACTTCTTGTCCATTTTAACATGGTATAAGCTTAAGTGACACTCTGCGAGTGCTCATTTGCATATCATTTCCCAGAATCCCTGGCTGCAGTGGAAGTACTGTACAGTATGCTAAGAGGTTATTGTGAAAGGCATCATTATGGTCTGTATGAGACATGTGAATGTGCTCACAAGTGGCATTTTAATTTGCTGCACACTGCCCCGTGGAGGGGTTTTGCCACGTTTTTTTCACTCACCATAACTTATTTGATGTCCTATTGTACATTTTTTAAATGATCCTTTTCCTGCGTTTGGGCTATAAAATCCCAGGCGCCGTATATTCCTTGACTTTTCTTCTAATTTGAAAATGAAAACAGAAACAAAAAGGCTAATTTTAGCCCATTGCCTTTAAAAGCCATTTCTTTCATGTTGCACATGCGAGCGCTAAATGAAGAACAGCAGTCTTACTGTCAGGCACTGTACACCAATTAATCCAGTCTTCATTCCTCATCAAGACGCGCGGCGAGGCTGATCTTTGGAATAGTTGACTGCAAATTAGGTGGCAAGGATGGATCTGCAAAACCACATTGACATCTGAAGGTCATACAACGGTTTGTGGCAGGATATCAATCTTCTCTAATGAGCCGCTCCAAGCAGACAGCGTCAGACTCCGTTAGTTCACAGACCAATAGACCGTTTTGCTACCTTCAGTGGTTTTGTCAGCCCAAAATGGGAAGAGGTGACAAATGACGGGAGAGGTTCAAGTCAGCCGAGGTGAAACAGAGGAAATAGACACTCACTGTCCAGTTAGCAATTGTATCTGTACAATGAAGGATCTACTGTATGTCCTGACCTCAAATGTTCACTTCATACGTAATAATTACAAAGGCCAAAATAATGTGTTTCCAGGAACAAACTGTAGACGCTAGATTATAGGTTGAACCTGGGTTTTATAGGGTAAAGTAAGAAACGCATGTAGTGCATTGTGCATGTAGAAAGCACTCAGTACTTCATTGTGTGTGTAATAATTGCGAGCGTCAATTCTGTCTCCAATGTTCCACATATACAAAAGTGGAATCATTGTTATCAGATTATTCCTTAACACAGGAGTGGGCAACTCCAGTCCTCAAGGGCCACCAATGGGTCAGGTTTTCAGGATATCTCTGCTTCAGTCCAGGTGGCTCAGTCATTGACTGAGCCACCTGTGCCGAAGCAGGGATATCCTTGAAAACCTGACCCGTTGGTGGCCCTTGAGGACTGGAGTCAGCCACCCCTTGCTTAACGCAGTGATAAAGTAGGATAACCAAAGGTTCAGGCAGGTAGAAAGCATTGCCAAGGATTACAGCTCATTTATAAAAAAAAAAAAAAAGCTAAGCTTATTTGAAGTTGTTTGCAGCAGATGGCAAGTGGAGGACATTGTATACTGCAAGTATTTTCCCTGTTACTGATTTATATCCATTACCGTGGACAATAATACAACGCTTAACCTGCCATATTTCTTTCGGTTGTTTTATAAAGCATTCTAACGAGGGCATGAATATGTTTGCTGTCTGAATAAATATGCGCTACCTATAAACATCCACTATTAAAACATCGTCAAGGAAATTGCTGCTAATTACGCTGATCGTATACGTTGTATCTTGTCGAGCTGTCACACACTGAATCACAAGAGAACAAAACGGTCTTTGTAGCGTAAGGGATGTTTTTGCACGCTGTTGTCTGAACCGGCTTCTAATAATTTGGGATCTTTTTGTCCATTTCAGCCATACATAGAAGAAATATGTGACAGTCTCCGGGGCAAGATATTTCAGAAGTTTATAGAAAGGTAAGAAGCAAAAGGCGACACCGCGTGCTCATTTGCATGTCATTACCCAGAATCCCTGGCGGCAGTGGAAGCAGTGTATGCTGGGAGATAATTGGGAAAGACAGAGTTGCAGACCTGTCTGGGACATGCAGATGTGCTCACAAGTGGGTTTTTTATTTGCGGTACACTTTACGGTGGAGGGTTTTGGTCACTTTTTTTACCCACCATTCAGTGTGTGGTAGAATGGTAAGGAAATGTACATTTTCGTTTTTAATGAGCAGTACAAATTGTACAGTGAAGGGCTCTGTAAAAAGGAAATTAAAATTGATGCGAAGCAAGGGAATTTTACACGTCTCTTCCAGCATCCGTACATCAAGCAATTTAGCCCATTTTACTGTTCTTGAGCCTGATTGTGGTTTGTGAGTTTTTGGGGCTTTTCAGAGGGCTTTCAGCGAGCGAAGGGAAGAGATACCCAAAGACGCCATACTGTGCATCAGTAACTACAAATTGCCACCTGTTTTGAAATATGCAGATGCAGCAGGCATTATTGTGCGCCAGTGGGTGCAATAGCCCAGTCCTTATACCCCCACCCCCGGTATAGGGCTAATTCATTTAATATGGCGGCTTCTACATATACAGTATATATCTCATCATAGCCCCAAGAGTAAGATACTTTGTGAGCTGTGATCTCTTTTAATGAACCAGGATAACAATGATTAAAATGTAGTCTTGTGCATAAGATGTAGGGGCTGCTGACCCAAAAACTTCTGCACAAAACAGCCTATGGTCTGAGGCAGTTTTTAGAAGTAATATTAGGTACTGTAGGTAGATGAAGTGGATGTTGCTTCCATAGCGGTAATGACGTGTTCTAACAGGACCATCTATTTCTCTCTGCTTTTGTTCAGGAGAGATCCTAGCCCTGACCTTTCCCCACTTGTTAAATATGTAATTCACCGCACACTGTGAATTGGTTTTACCAACATTTAGATTTCTGTTCCTACGTCGTTGTCTTATGTAATTACAGTAGCCAGGGAGGAAGAAAAAAAACTAGGTCAGAAAAGTCTGTTGGAATCGAGGCAAATCTCAAGAGAGACTAGTTATTTATCTGGAGCTGCAGAGAAAGGGAACTAAACTGGTCTCGGTTTTAAAATTGTTCCTTGATCTGCTGCTAAACAAATAAAACAGGATTAACCCTTGAAAATATGGGTCTTTTAACATTGGACTCGTACGCCAACCAGCATCTGCTCGTTTAGAACTCACAAAGGGTTCGGCTTAGCATGTTGGGCTATCATAGGCTTAGGTCCACCAAACGGTGCTAACCTTCATACAAATGGGGATAAAGGTGTGCTAAAGCTTAGCATCCTTTTGTGGTTCTGGACCATAGTGTGGTTAGTTGGGGACAAATGAAATGTGTTATTTGTTTAAAGTGTTCAGAAGGTGTATAAATGCTTAGCAGCACGGCGTCATTGAGTAATATGTATATACTGTGTATATATATATATATATGTATATACCATAGTAACCGTTTAGGGCAACACAAGTCGTTTCTCTGGCCGTTGCTGTGTGCGCACAACGTGATGTTAGTAGTCAATGCATAAATAGAGACCCTGAGTAGTCAATGCATAAATAGAGACCCTGAGTCAATCAGTTTAGTGTCCCTCGATAATGATGAAGTTCTCCTGTTTATTGGTTGTGGTTTTAATCACACGTGTACACAACTGCAGTTGCATGTAAGTTACAAATTGTGCACAAAAAGGGTATTACCACCCGTGTAATTGGCCACAGTGCATCAGCATAACCACCCCCTCCCCCAAGATCTAGACAGAGAGAAGTGCGATTTTAAGGAATTCACCATTTGTTGTGTTTTGTTACAGCGACAGATTTACTAGATTTTGCCAGTGGAAAAACGTGGAGCTAAACATTCATGTAAGTTTAAAACAAAATCTATTCAACTATGTTTATAAAGGTGACTCGGTAGAGTTAAAACCGATTTGCGATTGTGTTATAAACACGTTCGATATGAAGTTGTGTACTGATACTGCATACAGTATATAAGAAAAAGACCATGAATCTTCACGTTGACTCTGTGCTTAAAGACTTGGGGAGGGAAATCCCACCCAGGGAACTGGAAAGATGCACGAGGAAAATGAAGCCATATGGTCTCGTCTTTCTGAATATTAGTATTGTATGCCTTGTGCTTTCTGCCATCCTCCTTTTAACCTGTGTTCAAATGTTAAGTAATCTGACGTTATGAAGATTGCACAAAGGGGTGACCATGTAATCAATTATAATTACCTATAGAACCCTTCAAGAACCTCAGTACAGCACACAGCTACCCACCTGCTATAGCAAGCCTTTTCTTGCCAACTGTTGATTGTAAACGTATTTGACTATTATGTGGTTGTGACCAAGTTGGGAGGGATAGAAATGTTGGATGTTTGTATCTATACGGTATGAGCTACCAAAGAAATCGACCGCCAAATCAAGATTGATATATTTTTAACACACGATCACAAATTCTGCATTTATTGTTCCAGGCACTTTCCAGGGAACAAATATTTAGTAAAAATACCAAACCTCTAAATTTAGAAATGTTACTTGTTTGGGGGGTAGGCACTGCTGACAAGAAGGCCTTCATTAGCCTTGCTTTAGATAGCATGTGTAGAGATGCAGGTAATATTTTGAAAGGTCTATATATCACTAAATTTGCGATGTATTAAATACAGTCGATTTTAGACACTTGTACTCGTCTCCTTTGGCCTGGTCCAGTGCAGTGACTTTTCTCTTCGGCAAATGTATATGACCCAGCAGGCGGACACTGTCCGTTTCTTACCACCGTCACTCTGTTTTGGTTCCCAGCTGACCATGAATGACTTCAGCGTTCACCGAATCATTGGGCGAGGCGGATTTGGTGAAGTTTATGGCTGCAGGAAAGCGGACACTGGTAAAATGTAAGTGTTGCTAAGGTGTGAAATGCGCCCACGCCAGTGGTCCTCTAAACTCTGAGCCTGACCAGGTTTTTGTAACAACCAATCAACAGCCTATTACAGGAGTCGCACAAAAATGAAGGAACGGAGGAGCACACAGGAGACTTGATTTGAGTTTTCAAAAACTTCAATAAGGTGTTCACAGCATCAGAGCTTTAGTACAGATAACGTTTCAGGACTAATGTGTCCCTTCCTCAGACCTCAGTGTTGGGTCTGAGGAAGGGACACATTAGTCCTGAAACGTTATCTGTACTAAAGCTCTGATGCTGTGAACACCTTATTGAAGTTTTTCAAAACTCAAATCAAGTCTCCTGTGTGCTCCTCCTTTCCTTCATTTTTGTGCCATTATCAGGTCCAGCCTTGAGACGCCGGGACCTTTGGGAGGTAAGCACCAGAAGCAGAATTATACCTGCATGTCTTTATTAACAGTGGTGTGCCATTTATTTCTATGATTGCTCCTATTCCAGGAGTGGCCAACGCCAGTCTGCAAGGGCCACCAACAGGAGGATATCCTTAAAACCTGAGGTGTTTGTGACCTTTGAGGACTGCAGTTGGCCACTCCTAGCCTATTCATATGCAAATTGGTTGTGTTCAACCTTGTACAAATGAATTGGTTGCTTCTTAATCCTGGTCCGGCCACTAACCACACTCCATGGAGACGTTTGAAGAGCTTGGCCTATACCATGTTTTGCTTTTTGGCTTGTTTTTTAGGTATGCAATGAAATGCTTGGATAAGAAGAGAATCAAGATGAAGCAAGGAGAGACGCTAGCCTTAAACGAAAGAATTATGTTATCCCTGGTCAGCACAGGAGTGAGTATTCTGATTGATTAAGCTCTCTCCTTAATATGCGTGTAAAAGCCACTTGTCTTTCATCCATCTTACTTGGGAGTTGGGGAAACTCTATTAACTCATAACAAAAAGATGCTGCATTTTGCCCTCCGTTCCCGGAGAGTTGATGTTGACAACAAATAATGGCAGATAATATATTTGAAGTGCTCTTAAAGCAGTAGGCATTGAACTGCGCACAATAACTGCATTAGATACAGCCTAAAAATTTGCTGATCGCCATGGTTACCAAGGATGTTGGCAGAAGGGCTGATGCGATTCGGTATAAATGGATGCCAAGTTTGTTGTTCAGAACACTTTCCTTTCAATGCATAATCAATGGGGTTACGGATAAAGCACACGCCACTTAAAACAATCAGAGTTGTCATAGAGCATCAGTCATAACCCGATTCCTTGAATACATTAAATCCACTGTAATTCTTTAATTCTTTCTACACATAAGTGAATGCATGTTGGATGCAGGGATGTATCATTTAATTCGAGATGGGAACCGTATAGAGCAGATGGTATCCGTACATGTATAATTGTATGTAGTTGTTACTTGGTGAAGCATGAACACAACAGCAGAACAATTAACTACTGTCTCAAGGATATAATGTCAATGTATTCAGTGAGGTATTCAAAATGTGATCTGCCAGATCGGGGGTTCTCCACTCCAGCCTTCGGGACCCTCCAACCGGTCAGGTTTTACGGATACCCCAGCTTCAGCACAGGTGGCTCAATCAGTGGTTGAGCCACCTGTGCTGAAGCAGGGACTGATTGAGCCACCTGTGCTGAAGCAGGAATATCCTTAAAACCTGACCCGTTGGGGGGAGGGTGGGGGGCTTGAGGACTGGGGTGAAGAACCCCTGTGCTAGATCACCCTCTTTATTTTTCCGTTTTGGAAGGCAAGTTACTGTACAGCAAACAAAGATGACAGACGGCACTCTCTCTATGATAAGATACTTGTTGCAGGGTGCAATAGGACCCTAGGGGACCCTAGTTACCCTAAAACCATATACAAACAAACACAAATGTTCCAGCACTCACTGTCCCAAAAAAGATAATGATGATAGTCTACGGAATAAGGTCCAAATAATAAATGAATTTAATGTAAACACAAGACACAGTGTGGGAGTGGAACACAATATGGGGAGGAGGGAAGTCCTACAATAAAGGTACATATATCTAGCAATAGTACTCAGGCTGCCTTTTGGATCCCTATGAACTGTTGTTCAAGTCTATTGCTAGATATTTGTATCTTTATTGTGGGACAATTTTTAGATGTTATATTTGGGAAAGAGGGACTAAGGGAAGTACCTCTTGGTCCCGTGGGACCAGAGGGAACGGGCCAGAAGAAGAGGTTAACGCCTCGAAACGTTGCCCCCTACCATACCCTCCCTATTTTGTGTTCCCCTCCCTCACCGTGTCTTGTTTTTTCATTCCCTTGCCCTGTGTCTTTTCCCCTTAATTTTACACCCCTGAGGCATCATTTTTCATTGTGACACATCACTCCAAGACAATGTCCTTGTGTTTACATTAAATTAATTTATTATTTGGACCTTATTTCGGAGTCTATCATCATTATCTTTTTTGAGACAGTGAGTGCTGGAACATTTGCGTTTGTATGCAAGTTACTGTACATGTCAGGAATAATTGCCACATCACCTTCACTTTTCTGCCGTTTCATTTATGAACTCATGATCAAAATAATGATGTTGGGCTGTGAAGTAGTTTATAAAAGCAGGTTCATATAACCCCATTTCATGGTCAGTAGAAGGGAGATAAAGGTTGAAGATGGTAGAAACGGCCTGACACACAAAACACTGCACTGCAGCTGATCTCCCTGCAGACATTTGTGGCGGCTAATTGAGTAAAGGGATTTATATGCACAAGATAGACGCACGGGTGTCTTAAATATGGAAACACAAATGGGAATCTCACGGGATTTAAGCAGCAGCTTAAGATAATGGGAAGACTAATGGGGATTGGTGGTGTTTATCTGCCACCAATGTCTACATACAAGAATAATACCCATCTTGTGCTTGGCGCCGAGGCCTTGTTCGAATCAGCTGTCCTTGGGCAAGTCACTTTCTCTCCTTGTGCTCCAGGTGCTAACATCAGATTATTGGCTCTTATTGTAACTGCAAATACTGCTATTTGTGGGCTCTATCTCAGGCCTCGGATATAGTAGGCGCATGGTGTAGCGCGCGCCTGTAGCACCAGCGACCTGTGGCCTGTAGGATTTTGCGACGGGGAGGCGCGGGCCGAACATCACGTGAGCGGTTCGCCCTCATTGGCTGAACCGCGCACGTGACCAGGCAGTCGCGCGACCAGATCAAAAACTTTTGTCAGCTGAAAAATCTGCTGCTCCGTCGCGCTTCCTCATGTGCGCGGTTATGCGCACTATGGCCGGCCCCAGAAAACCCCTGCATTTTGTTATGGACGTGTTATACTTAAGTAATAATTCTTGAAGAACAGGGCATTACTGGCCAATAATGCCCTGGCTGGAAGAGTTGAAGGCCCGAGGCGGAGCCTGCTGCCCCCTGTACATCCACAAAACATACACCAGCCGCCCCCCTCGACACCCACTGCAGCCCCCTGTAAACCCACACACTGCAGACACACAGACAACACTCTGCCCCTCCTTCAGCCTCAAAACACACACTGCAGCCCTCCCCCCTGCACCAACTGCAGCCCACTATAAACCCACACACTGCAGACACACAAAACACTCTGCACCCCTCCTCCTCCAATCACAAAACATACTGCAGCCCCCCTCTGCACCCACAAAACACACACAAACCAACTAAACAGTCTCTGCCACCTCTACATCCACAAAACACACACCAGCAGCCCCCTCCCTACTCCCACTGCAGCCCCCTGTAAACCCACACACTGCAGACACACACACACAAACCACTTTGCACCCCTCCTCCACCCACAAAACACACTGAATACACACACAGTGCAGCCCCCCCCTCTACACCCACAAAACGCACACACACAGCAGACACACACACCAGCAAAACAGACTCTGCTGCCCCCTCTACACACACAAAACACACACACCAATAAAACACACTTCTAGCCCCTTTACACACATAACAGGCACACAAACCTTTCTCCTCACTCTCCTGTGCAGAGCTCTCTGCAGGCAGTGTGGGGGAGGAGTCAGTGTCTGGCTGCAGGCAGGGTGGGGGTGAAGTCAGTGCCTGGCTGCAGGCAGGGTGGGGGAGGAGTCAGTGTCTGGCTGCAGGCAGCGTGGGGGAGGTGTCAGTGCCTGGCTGCAGGCAGGGTGGGGGAGGAGTCAGTGCCTGGCTGCAGGCAGGGTGGGGGAGGTGTCAGTGCCTTGCTGCAGGCAGGGTGGGGGAGGAGTCAGTGCCTGGCTGCAGGCAGGGTGGGGGAGGTGTCAGTGCCTGGCTGCAGGCAGGGTGGAGGAGGAGTCAGTGCCTGGCTGTAGGCAGGGTGGGGGAGGAGTCAGTGCCTGGCTGCAGGCAGGGTGTGGGAGGAGTCAGTGTCTGGCTGCAGGCAGAGTGGGGGAGGAGTCAGTGCCTGGCTGCAGGCAGGGTGGGGGTGAAGTCAGTGCCTGGCTGCAGGCAGGGTGGGGGAGGAGTCAGTGCCTGGCTGCAGGCAGGGTGGGGGAGGAGTCAGTGTCTGGCTGCAGGCAGAGTGGGGGAGGAGTCAGTGCCTGGCTGCAGGCAGGGTGGGGGTGAAGTCAGTGCCTGGCTGCAGGCAGGGTGGGGGAGTAGTCAGTGTCTGGCTGCAGGCAGGGTGGGGGAGGAGTCAGTGTCTGGCTGCAGGCAGCGTGGGGGAGGTGTCAGTGCCTGGCTGCAGGCAGGGTGGGGGAGGAGTCAGTGCCTGGCTGCAGGCAGGGTGGGGGAGGTGTCAGTGCCTTGCTGCAGGCAGGGTGGGGGAGGAGTCAGTGCCTGGCTGCAGGCAGGGTGGGGGAGGTGTCAGTGCCTGGCTGCAGGCAGGGTGGGGGAGGAGTCAGTGCCTGGCTGTAGGCAGGGTGGGGGAGGAGTCAGTGCCTGGCTGCAGGCAGGGTGGGGGAGGAGTCAGTGCCTGGCTGCAGGCAGGGTGGGGGAGGAGTCAGTGCCTGACTGCAGGCAGGGTGGGGGAGGAGTCAGTGCCTGGCTACAGGCAGGGTGGGGGAGGAGTCAGTGCCTGACTGCAGGCAGAATGGGGGAGGTGTCAGTGCCTGGCTGCAGGCAGGGTGGGCGAGGAGTCAGTGCCTGGCTGCAGAGTGGGGGAGGTGTCAGTGCCTGGCTGCAGGCAGGGTGGGCAAGGAGTCAGTGCCTGGCTGTAGGCAGAGTGGGGGAGGAGTCAGTGCCTGACTGCAGGCAGAGTGGGGGAGGAGTCAGTGCCTGGCTGCAGGCAGAGTGGGGGAGGAGTCAGTGCCTGGCTGCAGGCAGAGTGGGGGAGGAGTCAGTGCCTGGCTGCAGGCAGAGTGGGGGAGGAGTCAGTGCCTGGCTGCAGGCAGGGTGGGGGAGGAGTCAGTGCCTGGCTGCAGGCAGAGTGGGGGAGGAGTCAGTGCCTGGCTGCAGGCAGAGTGGGGGAGGAGTCAGTGCCTGGCTGCAGGCAGAGTGGGGGAGGAGTCAGTGCCTGGCTGCAGGCAGGGTGGGCGAGGAGTCAGTGCCTGACTGTAGGCAGGGTTGGGGAGGAGTCAGTGCCTGGCTGCAGGCAGAGTGGGGGAGGAGTCAGTGCCTGGCTGCAGGCAGAGTGGGGGAGGAGTCAGTGCCTGGCTGCAGGCAGAGTGGGGGAGGAGTCAGTGCCTGGCTGCAGGCAGAGTGGGGGAGGAGGCAGTGCCTGGCTGCAGGCAGAGTGGGGGAGGAGTCAGTGCCTGGCTGCAGGCAGGGTGGGCGAGGAGTCAGTGCCTGGCTGCAGAGTGGGGGAGGTGTCAGTGCCTGGCTGCAGGCAGGGTGCGGGAGGAGTCAGTGCCTTGCTGCTGCCTCCTGTCCAATCACCTCCCCTGTCTGAGCTGATCTCACTCTTTGTGAATGAGAACTGAAAGCGGATTGGCTGAAAAACTTGGCAGGGTGCCAAAAATCCCGGGTCATTACTGATTGGTTAAAATTCCGGGCATTATCCAATCGGAGAGCAGGGATTTCAATATTGCCTGGAATTTACCAGCTTTAGCCCATAATAGTTATTATGAAATAGATGTTGTGGTACCTGGGACTAGCGGTCGCACTCTTGCCCAGGCAGATATATCTTGATTCTTCTATTTTGACTTTAAAGGCCAGTACAATAGCTTCATCCAATGTATTTATTTAGTTTTTTTTTTTTGTTCCTTTTAACAGTAAACCCAATCACAAGACAAAATATACAGGATGCTAAATGCAGACAGGACACAGTGTCAAATGTAAACAAAGCCAAAATGCTTGCCTGCCCTCTTCCACACCGATATTCAGAATTGTGAATGTTTGTCTGACAGATGTTCATCTTATTAAACAAACCACTTGTAAACAGTTACTCCTGTCATACATCTTGTGGGTTTTTTTGTTTCCATTTTGCTAGGGGTAAAAAGCCTTTCACACAAATGAAAGATTTAAGCCGGCTCTTAATAATTGATGCATTGAAATAATGTTGGACTAGAAAACAGAGGAGACAGTGACAGCGAATTTAACAACTCGTACAGATAAAGCACACATATTATGGTTCTGGGAAGCTGTGCGGTTACTTGGCTAACAACCATTGGATGTTGGTGTGAAGACTTAGTCACCAAAAACATTTGCTTTTGATCCTCTTCATAAGGGAGGCAGTCAAAATAGGATGACAGAAGTAATGTGAAATTGACTGACTAGTTTGTTGTCTTATTAGCTACAGATGTATCCAGTGCAATGCATAGTTACAGAGTTACATAGGTAACATAAGAGTGGGAAAAAAAACATGTCCATCGAGTTCAACCTATGCTAAATGTAGATGACAGATACTCTAACCCAGGGGGGCGCAAACTTTTTTCCCTGCGCCCCCCTGCCGGCGGTCCCCTCTCTTCCGCGCCCCCCCTAACCACCATTGACCCGCCCTCCGGCGTCATGATGGCACGTTGCCATAGCAACGTGACGTCACATGACCTCGCGGCGTCATTTTGACGCCGCGTTGCCATGGCGACGCAAGAAGGAAGCCGCCGGAGTCACGGGTAAGTATGATTTACAGAGGCCCTGCAGCTCCCCGGGCACTTAATTTAAGTGCCTTCGGGAAGCGCGCGGGGCCTCTGTAAACCCCGCGCCCCCCCACCGGCAGTCTCGCGCCCCCCCTGGGGGTCGCGCCCCACAGTTTGCGCACCGCTGCTCTAACCTATATCCCCACTTACAGTATATTGATCCAGGGGAAGGCAAACAAAAAACCCCAGTGACACATTATCCTATGATGTCTCATAAGGGGAAAAATAAATTCCTTCCTGACTCCAAGTATTGGCAATCGGATTAATCCCTGGATCAAGATCCTTCCCACGTTTACTTATTTGGTTTATCCCAGTATATCTATCCTTTCTGTCCAACCTTTTCTTGAAGATATCTATTGTATCTGCCGTCACAGTCTCCATGGGTAATGAATTCCACATTGTGACTGCCCTTACTGTAAAGAACCCTTTCCTTTGTTGCTGGTGAAATCTCCTTTACACCAACCCTTAAGGGATGACCCTTTGTCATTTGTACTGCCCTTGGGATGAATAGTTGTTCCTAACTACTTGTATGGACCCTGAATATTTTTGTATATACTGTAGTTGCCATATCCAGGAAAAAAGACCAGGACATGTCATAGTGTAACTCAGAATATCACAGGTTTTCCATAGTATTCAATGTTGATCACTTTGTTTTTGATTAGTGGTAGCTAAAGTTTTCCATGTAGATCTGTTTAAAAAAAAATAATTATACCATTTATATGATATTCAATGTATTCACATGAACCCGTATAATCCATCCTGACGCCTGAACTGAAGCGCTAGCTGGGTATTTACTTTCTGCAGCAGTTTTCCATCCACGACCTGTAGAAAGTGACGTCTGCCAGGATAAATCATATAAAGTGGGAGGCAGCAGATAGGTAAACAGAACCTTTGCTACACAGAACAAGCCGAAATGAGTAGATGTTGGCGCACTGCAACCCAAGCTGGAGGTGTGATCTACACCAGGAGTTCTCAACTCCAGTCCTCAAGACCCCCCCCCCCCCCCCCCAACAGGTCTGGTTTTCAGGATATCCCTGCTTCAGCACAGGTTGCTCAATCAGTGGCTCAGTCTTCAAGCTCCAGTTTGCAAGAAACCATCTGTCTGGGAATCTCTGCATGAAACGTTTTGCAATAAGCCATTGGGAGCCGTTGTACAAGGCTTCATTGTACGGCAGTTTTACGAGAATAAAACCGCTTGGTGTCTGTGTTTTTTATTTATTGCAATTAAAGCGCAGGCACTTCTAGATCTTGTCAGTAACGAGTGTACAAGTAATTGCGCGGGATTTATGGTTAGATTTCCCTGGAGGCAGAAGAGGGATCCTTCCTTTACAGTAGAACAGCTCCCAAAACCGATAACGCAAATCCTTTTAATTGAAATAACGTGTTAATAAGGCTGCTCCCTTTTTGTCGGGTCAATATGAAAATCCTACATTGATATTCATGAACGCAAGGTTTTCTTCATATGAGAAAATCTACTGTGTTGGTCAGAGACCCATGTTCTTAAAAGGATTTAGACTTGTACTGTACAGTAGTAAGGAAATTAGATAATTGGAGAAAGTTCATGAACAACATCTGTATGTAATCTTTGTATGTTGGTCCAGGGAAAGTTATCAGCGCAGACGCACACAAAAAAAAAAAGATTCAGTTTACTAAAGTTCAGTTTCACATAATGCGGCAGGCATAAGCGTATAGGGTTTCATGTTAAACTGGATTAAGAAGAAAAGTGGCACACATTTGCATGTCATTACCCAGAGTCCCTGGTTGCAGTGGAAGCACTTTGATAAGCGATAATGGGGACAGATGGGCTTGCAGAGCTGTCTGAGACGTGCAAATGCACCACAAGTGGTATTTTTATTAACTGTACACAAGACTTTAAATTATTTTGTCATAGGGTTTGCTGCAGCCGATGCCGAGAGAGAAAAGCACTGCTATTTTCTGTATGTAATGGTGGAAAAGCTTAGCTGAATCAAATTCCACTGGTGGCAGTGAGAAGTCCTTTTGGAGCTCTACAGTAATCACCTCTAGGCCGCGTCCATGTTAACTGCTTGCTTGCTGAAGCATGCTGACGCGCGCTCCCGCTCAGCACTGAGCCCCTACAGCCACAATTAGAGAGGCTTTTGTAGGGGCTCGCCTACGCTTCCGCAAGCGCGCGGAAGCGTAGGTCTTAGCAGATTTTAAAATTCCCCCGCTTGCCGGCGCGACAGGCCGGTCACGTGAGCGGTTCGCCCAATGAGGGCGAACCAGCTCCGTGACGCCACTGGCCCGCCCCCGGCCTGCCCCCGGCCTGCCCCCATCCCGCCCCCGGCCCACCCCCTGACGGAGTGCAGGGCAAGCAACTGCAAGGCCAGGGAAAGCACCCGCTTTCCCTGCGCCTCAGTGCGCCTCAGCACGCAAGCGAAGAGCCTGGACGAGGCCTAAGAATGGGATATTCATTGACAGCCTATTTGTGTACACTGACTTAGAGTAAACAATGAAGAAACAGGCACACGGTCTTAATCATCAAGGAGGTTTAATGTGCCATAAAGACCAACGTTTCAGCAGTATGATACTGCCTGTTTCTTCATTGTTTACTGGATCATATTGGGACTTCAGGAGCTCCCCAGAACCCGCGCACCGGCAGCTAAGTACCCCACCCCTGTTACCTATGTGACTGAGTGCGTGTCTCATCCTCTATCCCTGACTTAGAGTAGCCATCCCTACCCGAAACCTATGTGAGTTTAACTCCTATCATTTTGGTATTTTGCCCACTGAGCATGTGTTTTTTTTTCCTATTGTTAAAAAAATATAATTTTATTCATCTCTATCTTCTGGTAACTTTGAGACTGTAATGGGCCCTGTCTAGCGCTTCATGTTAACCTCCCGGACATATAATAGGAGATTAAAAAAAACTAAAAACTTTTTTTTGGAAAGGACAAAAAAATGCAAAGCAGAAATAATGCTTTAATTTAATGACATCATTTGATTATGGAAAAGGAAGTCTCCTTTTCCTCCGCCCACCCCACTCTTTGTCTGGTCTCTTCCTGCATGCAAAACTGCCACTGCTCCCCCATTTGGACTGGTTTGTTTCAAGTCATGCCCAGACATTGCTCCCTTTGCACATTATTTGCTTATTTATTGTTTGTTCCTGGAATCATTTATTTCCCTTTGTCCTTTTGCTTTCTGAAGGGCAATCTTTCATTTACACACACACACGTTCTTTTATACACGGCTTTTCCTGGTCTATAAATAGTCATCAGCAAGCCATGAATACGTTGCAATAATCTAGTTACTGTTTGTTGGTGACGAGGAGCTAATTGTTAATGTTCTCAAATATTGAGCTGACCGCGTTGTGTGTCACAGTGCAATGCATGGCCTGCCCGCCCGGATTAAGCGAGGTCAAGGACCTCCTCTGTGGCCACTGACCCTCCTGCACTCTTGCGTCACGTGACCGCTCTTCGGGACGATCACGTGATGCGCGTTCTGATCCCACTCTCCTCCATGTACTGGGGCGCCAGTTTCGTGCAGCTCCTAATATAGGAAAACTAGCAAAGTCCAATATCATAAGGGTCCGTACGGCCGTAGTGACCGCATGTCATTAGGGCACTGAAGCTGTTAAGAGAACCCCCACATTAGCTCTAAATGGAAGTGTGCAGTGCCAGTTCTTCTGAATCATGGAGTAGATTGGATTGTCTGCTCCTGGACATATCTTTGTTCACGTGATGTGATATAAGTGTGTCATTGCTCCCAGATTCCCCTACACGCCTCACTTTACACCTGGGCTCTTAACTTGCGGCCCACGGGCCTCTGAGTCGGACCCTGCACTGTCTGCATGTGCTAATTTAATTGTAGTGGCCTGGGCAGCAAAGTGCTTTTTTTAAACACTGAAACTCGTAAGCTAATTTACCATATAAATGTATATGGTACAGATAATTAGACACCTTCTAATGTGTACGTCTTTAAATGTGACATTACAATTCCACTGTGGCCCTTCTACTCCTAGAGTGTTTGGTTGAAGTTTACATGTTTGGAAAGCTTGCACTTGGTTTCAAAAAGCAACACTACATACCGTGGCAGGCGAAATACATAAATAATGAAACCACATTGTCTTACAATTGACTTCCTTCAAGTAGCAATCCCAGAGGACAAATTTATTATTATTATTATTATTATTATTTAACATAGGATTGAGCGTTATTCATTTCATCTCCGGGGACGCCCTGCTTCCCGAGAGGGTGCTGGGATCTCGTTTAAAGCTTCCGTGTCACACGGGCCAATAGGATTCCTCACTGGATGACGTCACAGCTTCCTATTGGCCCGCTGAACGTGGGAGCTTTGGAACTCATGACGTGAACTCTGCTAGCCGAACGGAGGGGCTACCGGCACCACCTACGGTGGTAAGTACCTCCAAAAGCAGGGTGTCCCCAGAGCTGAAATTTATGTGGTTCAGCTCCGGAGACACTCTGCTTCAATCTTATGTTAAACGCTTGGATTGCCGCTTGGTCTAGTTGAAAAGATCTCCAGGATCTCCAAAGCTAGGAGTTGCCTGGAAATCTGTTCACCTGCATCTATAGATGGATGTATACTTGCACACACAAAAAGTGCTTTCTTTTCTTCGGGGAAGACGGTGTAGCATGAATTTTTTTTGTAACACCGTTATGCTGTATCCTTTCATGCTCTACACAGCGTGGTTTTTTTTGTTTTTTTACCCAGGTAACAAAGCTCGTTTATGACATGCTGTTGAAGACCCAATCCTAAAATTAAGTGGAAAATACTTAAAATTCCCTAGTTAATATTTAGTTTGATCCGTAGAAATGTAGCTGGTTGCAATAAATGCCAAACATAATTAACTGGATTTATGTATTTACTGTAGGACAACATTAAAAAAAACAAAAACCTGTTTTACAGGTAATTTCTAGTTCATAATCATTGTCTTTTTTTCCCCATTGAAGGATATAGTCCCACGTATGACTAAATTGATCATTTATTTAACGTATTAAGGCTTCGTTAGTTGGTAAAAAAAAAAAAGTACAAGGATTTGGAAATGAATCCTGGGAACGTTTATTAACATTGTTGGCTGAAAAATAGGACTTAGTTTGCTGATCTTGTCTGGCTCGTAGCTGACATGAACTTACACGTCAACTAATTGGTGATTAGGCCAGGAAGACAGACCACTTTGTCAGCCTTGTGTGCTCCATCCTAATGTTGATCAGACCCTGCTGTAAATGCGATGAACACGCAACACAACGGAGTATGAGTGCACACTTGACTATTGAGGCCCTGCAAAAATTTTATTGTTTGGAAACAAAATCAGACTATAATAAGAATTTACGTTTTTTTTGAATCGGTGTGTCCCTTGTAACCAAGTACAGCTAAACCCCGTTATAACGCGCCTCGTTATACCGCGATTCGGTTATAACGCGGTTTTCCCGTGGCTCCCGTTTTTTAAAAAAAAAAAAAAAAAAAAAAAAAAAAAAAAAAAAAAAATTTAAAAAATTTTTTTTGCATTTTTTTTTTTGCACACTGCACACACTCACTGCACACACACTGCTCATTGCTCACACTGCCACACTGCACACACACTGCACACTGCACACACACTGCTCATTGCTCACACTGACACACTGCACACACTCACTGCACACACACTGCTCATTGCTCACTGCCACACTGCACACACACTGCACACTGCACACACACTGCTCATTGCTCACACTGACACACTGCACACACACTGACCACACTCACGCACACTCACACACACTTACGCACACTCACGCACACTTACAGACACTCACACACACTCACACACACACACACACACACACACACACACTTACACACACTTAGACACTCACACACACTCACACACACTTACACACACTTAGACACTCACACACACTCACACACACTCACACACACTCACACACACTCACACACACTTACACACACTTAGACACTCACACACACTCACACACACTCACACACACTCACACACACTCACACACACTCACACACACTTACACACTCACAGACACTCACACACACTCACACACACTTACACACACTTAGACACTCACAGACACTCACACACACTCACACACACTCACACACACTTACACACTCACAGACACTCACACACACTCACACACACTTACACACACTTAGACACTCACAGACACTCACACACACTCACACACACTCACACACACTTACAGACACTCACACACACTCACACACACTTACACACACTTAGACACTCACAGACACTCACAGACACTCACAGACACTCACACACACTCACACACACTCACACACACTTACACACTCACAGACACTCACAGACACTCACACACACTTACACACACACTCAGACACACACTCAGACACTTACACACACTCACAGACACTTACCCACACTCACACCCATATACACACACACACTTTCTCTCCCATATATACATACACACACACTCTCTCACTCTACACAGACGGGCCGCGACCAGCACCACCACCCGCTCCCCCCCCTCCTCCCGCGCAGGCAGCGGGAGCACCGGGGACAGCGGTGGGGAGAAGAAACCCCCCGCTACAACCTCCATGCAGGCAGCATGGTTCTGAGGTAAGCGGCGACCTGAGGGACATCCCCACTCCCATCTCCTGCCCCGCGGCCTGTCCCGCGGTGACAGGGTGAAGCGGGGACAGGAGGGACATCCCCGCTCCCATCTCCTGCCCCGCGGCCTGTCCCGAGGTGACAGGGGGAAGCGGGGACAGGAGGGACATCCCCGCTCCCATCTCCTGCCCCGCGGCCTGTCCCGCGGTGACAGGGGGAAGCGGGGACAGGAGGGACATCCCCGCTCCCATCTCCTGCCCCGCGGCCTGTCCCGAGGTGACAGGGGGAAGCGGGGACAGGAGGGACATCCCCGCTCCCATCTCCTGCCCCGCGGCCTGTCCCGAGGTGACAGGGGGAAGCGGGGACAGGAGGGACATCCCCGCTCCCATCTCCTGCCCCGCGGCCTGTTCCGAGGTGACAGGGGGAAGCGGGGACAGGAGAGACATCCCCGCTCCCATCTCCTGCCCCGCGGCCTGTCCCGCGGTGACAGGGGGAAGCGGGGAGCGGAGGGACATGCCCGCTCCCATCTCCTGTCCCGCGGGATGAATATGCGCTAAAGCGCGGCGGCCATTTTTTTTTCTCGCGACCCCGTTAGTAACGCGGTGATCTCGGGGTGGACCCCGAGACCCGCGTTATAACGGGGTTTAGCTGTAGTTTGGGCAGTTTTTAAGGTCTTGACATAATTCCCAGAATTCCCCTGACTTGCTTTGGCGCCCGAGCTGTTAGCCACGCTGCTCCCACTCTTTGGAACAGTCTGCAACGTACAGTTGGAGAGGCCCGCTCTCTGGAAACCTTATATAAACAGACTCAAGACACCTACTTGCTTACCCAGGCATTTAATTAATGAACCACAACCTGTCCAGCATTTAATAGCTACAGCCCCATCCTGTGTTGTATCTTTCCTTGTGTGTGCTCTCTTTTATAACCTTAAATGTTTTCTTGTTTTTTCCTTTTTTGTAACTGGAGTGCTTTGAGTTCCATTGGGAGAAAAGCGCGATATAAATAAAGTTATTATTATAATTACATTGATTATGTTGCGGTGGTAATTTTTGTAGACCGCATCAGCCTCCACTTCGTTCAATTCTGCCAAGATCATTATGATGGCATCATCCACAAAACCAGGAGTGCGCAAACTTTTCAGTTCATGCCCCCTCTGTCTGCGTTCCCCCTTGCCTGTGCCCCCCTCCTTACCTGCTCTCGGGCTCCGCAAGTCATATGACGTCACAACGTCGTGTAACGCGTTGCCATTTTACCCCGCAGTGTTATTTGACGCAGTGATATCATGGCGTTGTGCCGCCAAAGAGCCGGCTGAGAGCAGGTAAGGGAAGTTGCAGAGGCCTCACACCTCCCCCGGCATTTAATTACAATGCCTGGGGGAAGAGCACAGGGCCTCGGCAGCTGCCACTCCCCTCCCCCCCCCCCATGAAAATCCCGCATCCCCCAGTTTGCGCACCCCTGCACTAAACAGATAAAAGTGAAGCGCAACAAGCCAGCCTGTTGAGACCTGAATTGCTGCTCTGAAAAGAAAAATCACAAGACAAAAATGTAAAATAAATATATATATATATATATCTTTAATTCATATAGCGCTTTTCTCCCAAGGGGACTCAAAGTGCATCACGATTACAGTACAGCGCGCGGTACGCAGCACATAGGAATGTTACAGACAGACTCCCTGCCCCGCTGAGCTTATTCACTATGATTTTGGTGCCAGAGGCACAGGGAGATAAAGTGACTTGCCCAAGGTCATAAGGAGCCAACACCGGGAATTGATCCTGGATCCCCTGATTCCAACTCTGTGTCATTATCAGAGTCGGTGTCTTTACTCGCTGAGCCGCTCTTTCGTAAAATATATATAATTTAAGTAGGCTATATTTATGAAAGGATTGGTCTGCTGAGTGGAACTGCCACTTCAAACTGCAAGCCGCCCCAGTATAATACTCCTTGAGTTGACATACCACAACATCATAATCCCCTTTGTTAGCACTGTTTGTGTTTTGTGATGTTAGGCTCCGAGTACTGTACATACTGTACACTAAATTAATGTATCGCAGAGTAGATATCCCAAGCGCAGCGCCCAGCCAGGATGAATGGAAATCATTTTCTTTTTAATGACCCCATTGTACGATTGCCCGGCAGCAATTACTTCAATCCCATTAAAAGTTTGCTTTCGGATCTGTTGCCTTGCCAATCAAATCTGCGTGTTACAATGGCAGCCTATGCAGCACAACAGCAGAGGTGTAACGGATTACGTTTACTGTAATTTCATGCGCGACCCATCGGATAATAACTTCAGTCAGCGGGTGGCATGTACACAGGGATAATTATCCTCAACAAAAGGCTGGTTCAATTCCTGTGATATTGCATTGACTCATTTATCAAGCATCCCACTGAAAGCGGCCTTTAATTGGTTATTTCTCAAGCTGTAATGACGAGAGTATCACAGTGGGTTTTCATTTCTTTTCTCATTTATGATTAGCTTGTTCAGTAACAGGCTTGTGTTGAGCCAGTTCTTGAAGTTATATTGTAGTGTTGTCAGGTAGACGGTTGGATATGAAATTGCCAATTTTCCTACATTGTTACCCATCGCCAGCGATCCCAATGTGCTGGCCCATGTAATTACTCACGACGTGGGCAGTACATTTTGTGTCCCATCAATGTTTAGCCTGCCCCGAGCAGGCAGCCACACATGTCTTATTTGCAGTGATAACAGAATATCTGTGTTTAGATTTATCCTGCTCAGGTTCTCTATGTACATGTGGCATCACTCTTATCAGGCAAGATTATTCTCATGTACTTTACAACTACATAGCAGCACATTGTTCTTCAGAAGGCTTGGGGCATCTGAATGACCCATTATGGGACTTATTCTATGTCAGCCAAAGTTGCAGATTTTTGCTATTTTTGGAAAACCCACAATTGAAGTCAATGAGAAATTCCACACCGAAAACAGCCCAGAAAGTATGTTTTGGCTGATCTAGAGTAAGCCCTTTTGGCTACACAATGGCTTTGGTACATATGCGTCTCTGGCGCCTCCTCCCATCTTTGTGATCAAGAGGTAGTGGTATTACTTGGTCACAAGGAGCTTCTAAACATCATGTCCTCTAGTGATCTAGGATTTACCTGCTTGTGTTTCTCCGCCTCATCTTAGTACTATAGACGTGCAATATAGCGCCTCTCTAAATTAAGCAGATGCTAGAATTAAGGATTTCCAGACCTGTCCCCACTTGCACCCCTCGGTATGGTTACTGTCCATGGTGTGTTTGTGATCAAAGGAACTGCTGTGCACTGACCATAATACAGGTCAGAGTTCTTGTCCACGCAGCGGAATCTTGCTTTGGGATAAAGGAGTGAGTTACAGTAATTGCAAAACATTTTTGTAAATCAGGGAATAGTAGATGATACTTTTACAGGAAAAGTCACTGTCTACTGCGCTCTAACCCCAAAAGTGAGAAGTAAAACTCCACTTTTATTATTAAAATGTTAAAAACACAGTGGCTGTTACTTGAAATTATTTTCTTGCCTGTGCTAGATAAAAATCCAGTGTAAAAAAGCAGCCTGTTTAATAGATAAAAGGTGTTGTAGCTTGAAGTAATTAATTATAATGTAGCAACCTTCAAATTGGTATAATAATTGGAATCCAGAAATAGTCTGTAGTGGTGAATCATTTTCCTGCCACTTAGATATTATCAATACTTAACTGATACAGTGATACGTTTGCTAACTGTTAAGACTAATGCTGCATAGACCCTATTCTAGGAATATATAGAGTTAGAGAAGAAAGAGACGTTTAGATAGGACACAAGGTCCCTTGTCTGAACTCCCTAATCTGCTGCTGCACCCTTTCTATAATAAAGCTGCATTAAAAATGTAAATAATTTATCTATAATCAGCAAAAAGCTACAGATATATTCGGCTAAAGCAGATAATAGAAAATGCACACTCTGTGGGCCACGGCACAACACGGGGCGCCAACTCCCTGTCAGGCCGCCGAGGACTGGCGTTGCTGACTAATGTCAGCAGAGACCAATGCGCGTTTCGCGTCATCAAGGTGCTTTTTCCAGAACATCCATTATAATTGGTTACTTCTAGCTACATCTCCTATCTAAGAAAATAATGTCAAATAACAACCATGACTGTGTGTTTTTAACACTTTTGGGTTTAGACTGCAGTAGACTGACATTTCCTGTAAAGTTGTGATATTTTTAGTGCTCTATGCACTTCTTATACTGCTACCTTCTACTCTACTCATCTACAGTACTAAGCAGAGCAAGGGTTGCTCTACCTAAAAAATATTGGATGATACCTTTCAAATATTTGTTTTATATGACGTCATCTTTCACAGCTTTGTTTCCTATTGTACTTCATGTCGCTCCTACTTTCTCTTCTCCTGTCGAGTGTATTTTTTACCAGTGCTGTTTAGAAGCTTGATGTGTCGGCGAGCGGAAGGATTTCCGCCCTCGTGCCTGTAAAGGTCACACTTGATCCATGCTTCCTGTCAATGTCCTTCCTAACTAGAGTGTGTGTATTCTCCAATTTTGCTTTCATATGCCTGTGACCGCTAAGGAGAAAAAGCAGCAGATTCAGAAAGGTCTTAATAAGGTCTGAAATAATATTATTTTAGGTGGGCAGCCCCAATTAAGACTTACATTTCCATGTTTATTGAGCTCTTAACTTCTTATAGAAACATAGAAATTGCCTGCCCACAGGGACCACTTGGCTTTATTTTCCCTACCTGATGTAAAGACTTGGAGATTAGGCAACTCTGAGGCCGAGCTCATACACCCCGCCTGCTTGCGAGAGTGCGAGCTCTTGCCTTGCCGCGCTGTTGGAGCAGAAGCGATCCGTGCTCATAGTGCTGGCGGCGATGCAGGGGGCGTCACGAAGCTGGTCCACCTTCATTGGCTGAACCAGCTGATGTCACACGGTAACGCGTGAAAAGACGAACACGGAGCGGCCTCATAGGCAAGTGCAGGCTGTATAATCTCAGCCTGTGTGGGTCTATCCCAAGCCATTTTCATTCCTTCTCTGTGGTCCCTTCCACTGTTTCTGCTGGAGGGTTGGGTCATGTATCCACTACCCTTTTAGTGAAGAAGGTATTCCTCGCATTTCCCAAATCGATCACCTTTTAGCTTAAGGAAGCAGTTACTCATACTTGCATGCCTTTCTTAGCCCCCATTTATTTTGGGGTCCCATTGGGCCAAACGCCACCCACAGGTTCCAGAGATAATTACCAGGGAAGTTACCAGATTTAAATGTCCCTCAGAGGAAACAAAATGTCTGCAAAATCTCTTGCCAAAAGGAAGCTGCAACATAATCGGTTGTGATTCCTATTGGCCAGCTATTTAAATCCCCCTTTAATAACCAGTAAGTAATACCAGTAACCTCACCCATAAGGATCTCGGAAACTGCGGGGACCACCACAGCTGAAAATAGTCTGGCTCATCTCTAGCGGACCCCCTGCTTCCAATCCTGAAACAAAACATGGAGTTTAGCTGGGTTGGATTGCTCCTTCAGCTGCACAATTCCATTTTCTCTGAATAAGGCTCGCGTCCTTTGCCAACTCCTTTTTAACACAGGTTTGAAGCAGGGGGTCTCTGGAGCTGAGCCCTCTGCTGCTGGAGATACTTACCTCCGGAGGGGGTGCCAGGAGCCGCTCCGGCTGATTTAGCTGGAGTTTAAAGCTCCCGCGTCACAATAGGAAGTCTCACCGGATGACATCAAAGCTTCCTATTGGCCCGCAGGGAGCAGGAGCGTTGAAACTCCGCCATTACGGGAACTCTGGTAGCGGAGCGGCTACCGGCACCTACTACAGAGATAAGTATCTCAGAAAGCAAGGGGTCCCCAGAGCTGATATGAAGGGGTTTCAGCTCCAGAAACCCCATGCTGCAATCCCATGCAAAACAACAATATGAAAAACGGCTTGGATTGCCGCGTTAAACAATGCACAAACGACATCATGTGGCTGCCTGCTTTTACTTTGCACCATCTCCATTACAGTATATCTTGATAAACACATGTGGGAGTGAACATTGGTTCATTGCAAGTGATGTGAGGCATGTTCTCTTCAAGCAAATGCAGCCACACTGCACTACAGTATTTGTTGCTGTGTTGGCAGTGAAAGAAATGTATTTAGCATGTTAAAGGCATTTAGAGTGTCCCAATTAAGTTGGAAGGAGGGCACAGCTGTATCCGTGGTGACAGTCACTAGTGACGCACGTATCTCTTGATGAAAAATTCATGCTGCATATCGGAGCTCGGAGCGTGTAACAGTATAAGAAAACCTTCACCGTGCAACCTGATGTTGGCCTTGCTGAAAGTGTGCTGTAATAAAACCACTGAGAAATACAGGAGCTGCCATTAATCAGCGGGGTTTTATTGCAGGTCATACACAAGTCCAGCGGTGGCCGACTCCAGTCCTAAAGGGCCAGCAACAGGTCAAGTTTTAAGGATATCCCTGCTTCAGCACCGGATTCGTTGACTGAGCCACCTGTGCTGAAGCAGGGATATCCTTAAAACCTGACACGTTGGTGGCCCATGAGGACTGGAGTTGGCCACCCCTGCACTAGTAAAAGCAGCTTCTTGTGTTCACCACCTTTTACTAGTAGATGTGCTGCTATATAAAGTAGTACTCGGTTTGATTATGTACTCGCAATTCTAAGCACTGTTTTGAGGCCTGCTGGCTTATGAAAGGTTAAGTTATGTTTCTTCTTGAGCAACTGGAAAGGTAACAATAACTTTATTTTGTATAGCGCTTTTCTCCCAACGGGACTCGCTGTGCCATATGCAGCACTGTGCATAGAATGTTACAGGCACAATCCCTGCTCCGAAGAGCTTACAATCTAATGGTGGTGCCTGAGGTATAGGAAGGTCACGTGACCTGCCCAGTCAGTCAGTGTCTTTGTTTTCAGAGCCAGCGCCTTTACTCACTGAGCCTATCATTCAACCATACACTAAGGGGCTCATTTACTGGCATCTATGGCCGTAAAGGGATCACTGTACATTTTTTCCTGAGAGCTTTGCATGCTTCGTATTGAAACACGAGGTGCACACGTGACATATTACACGTATGTTAGCTATTTATTGTGGCGTAGTGCAAATCAGACCATCATTGTACAGCGTATGCTGTTCATTTTCCAGAAATTACACCTCCAATCCGAAATGGCTGTTTTAATTGAACACTCCATGTTCTATCTTTTCAGGACTGTCCGTTCATAGTATGCATGACATACGCCTTCCACACACCCGACAAACTGTGCTTCATCCTGGACCTGATGAATGGTGAGAAAATCCAGATCATTGTATTCATTTCTGTTAACGATCCACTGATCATGCGCCCGGCTAAAGACGCACGTTGGTCGTTCAGTACATGGACAGTCCCACCCAACTGAACGTACGACAGTGATATGTTGAACGGGTTCAGCCTCGCTGATGTTAGAAATCAGACCGGTATCTGTATTTTTGATTCATTTTTGGAAGTATAGCCTGAAGCGTCAACTGGGTTTTATTGCCCTTCTCTTGGTTACCTGTACTCTGACCTTCCACCTTTACTAATCGGACATTTGATAAGGAGGAGGTGTACATAAATAGCGTTAACCTTTTCTTTATGCTGCAATAAGTAGGATTGGAAATCATCCCTAAATCCCGTATTGTAAAAAGAAGAACCTTCAAACTTGCAAAAATTATTTAAAAAATGCCTGCCTAATTTTTTTTTTAAAGGCATTAATCATTTATCTGTAATTAATGACACACATCATTGCCATTAGTTCAAACTGTTTCTACATGATGCTGATTTTTTTATTGGACTAATAGGGCGTTTATTCTTTGATGCAATAGTTCATACAGAGTTTTCCAAACCTCACAGGTCTCCCCTAAATGTACGCAGAAGACAAAATGTGCGCGTATATTAAAGATATGACAAACTCTTTAGTGAATCAATTCCTGCTACTTGTGTGCACCAATACGTCCATTAAATTCAGTGACACTATATGGATTCCGAGTATAACATAGACATTTGGCACATTATAGTAAGACAATTCTGATGCAAGAAATTCTATTTAAACAGAAATTCCTTATTTGAGATCATTCTTGGTTTCCTTATTTGTTGTCTTTGCTAGAAATCATGACATACATATTTCATAAGGTTAACATTTTGGAAGAAAAAAAAAACCTTGTGATATCAGCAACCTAGCAAAAAACATGTTCCTGCCATGTATAATATACTTATTAGAATAAGTGGGGTGGGCTGCATTCACTCGGAATATACAACACGTTTTCTGCAATATGCAACATTCTGTTTTCAAATATGAACCCCAACCCATATACTTTGTCTAGGTGCATGAATGAAAGGTAAGTGAATTAGAAGTTAGTTTTGGTTACTATGATTAATCAGGAGATGGAATTATTGCTTTGGGAATTATATATTGTGTAATGTGTGTGTGTGTGTGTGTGTGTGTGTGTGTGTGTGTGTGTGTGTGTGTGTGTGTGTGTGTGTGTGTGTGTGTGTGTGTGTGTATATAAGTGTAGCGTATATAGACTGATGTCTTCTGATGGGATATGTTTAAAGTTGCATCAACATGTATATTAAAACATGTAGTATGTATATCTTTAGTTATATAGCGCCATCCATGTACATATTGTAGCGCTCCACAGCAGTAATACATGTGATACAATAATATAACACATAATGGGAATAAATGCATAAAATAAACAATACTATGTTTAATTAGTTACTACAAATGGGGATTTCTTACTGCTAGGAACTACCCAGTTGTGCAAATATAAATATGATCTAGAAATGTGCTTACCGCCATAAATATGGTTCCGCGGGCCTGTAGATCTCACAGGTGAGAGAGAATTTATAAAGCGAGATGGGACAATCGCTAGGATGTAGTGGGGGGGGGGATTGGGGATAAGAGTGGGATCCCTTTTCTGTGGGGTACCAGTGTCAAAAGATGAGACACATTGGGATGAAAAAGCACAGAACAATCTCAGTAAATTCCGTCTGCATTATCAGAGTGGCAGAAACTATTTAAATAATCTATCTTTAACCTTGAGATGTAAGCAAAGGAGGAGGCCGACTGTCTCTGCTACAGAGACATTGACTGCGTTTAATCAGAAGAATAATTGGTCAAGGAGGCGACCGAAGGGCATTATCTAAATGTAAAAAAAGGATCTTTCTATGGTTTGAAAAATCCAGGCGAGGATTTATTTTTTGTGTATTTGTGGCGGTTTATTCATTAACCCCTTCACGGCCAGATATTTATTGCACGTGTGATGCAACTTTGGCAGTTCCTCTCCGAGTAGAGAGAACCCGGATGTGTCAGAGTATATCACCCGAGTTATTTTACCAGAGGTTGAAGAACATGTGACCGACATCGGGGGGCATACAGATGTAGCAAGACTCCCTGATCTCTGCGTCGCGGACGTACACGCAAAAGTCTGTGGCGCCCCAGGGACGGTGTCTGCCACAATGGAGCTGTGGGGGGGTCCATGCTTCTAAATGGGACACCCCCGCAGCCTTAATACTGCGGTGCTGCAATGCCAAAGTCTTGCTACAACTGTATGTATCAGGGCAAAAGTGGAGCAATTCCGAGGCAGAATAACTGCACCGTATGTATCAAAGAAAGAAGGTCCCGTTTGAATCAATAGGATTTTATTCTTTGTCTGGTGCCGGTTTTTTTTGCCTGCCCTATTATCTCTAAGCATACAATGCCTCCGCAGCCAAGGATTCTGGGAAATTGTGAGGCAGAAATGAAATGTTCAAAGGGAGGATGTGTTGGTGCCCGGCAGATGGGGTGGATTTTGTTTCTCAGCTTCTGTTTCTGCCCTTCTGGTTTTAGGTGGCGATTTGCACTACCACCTCTCGCAACACGGAGTGTTCTCTGAAAAGGAGATGAGGTTTTATGCTGCTGAAATTATCCTGGGCTTGGAACACATGCACAACCGTTTTGTTGTATATAGAGACTTGAAGGTAAGATATTAGCACTCTATTGTCATTTGGACATTGTATCTACTGTTTCTAATGGACAGTTATGCTCACGGTACGACGACTGCTGTACAAATACAAAGTAACACCTGATTATCCCAATTTCCCCCTTAAACCATTGTTTTTAAGCTCTTTGAAACTACAGTCTACAAAGGCGAACAGATAATATATATATATATACACACACACACACACACACACAAACATATACACACATATATACACACACATCGCTGAAGATGTGGTATTTTGTTAATTAAACATTGATAAAAAAAAATGTGAAATATTAGGAATATTCAGAAATAACAGGTAGTCTTTAGTAGAACGGTATAAAATTCTGATTTATTGTAGGCTTAAATACAGTAATTAAAGCATGCATTAGCTCTTGCTTTTTGTCCCTATACTTGTGTGTATCCAGTCATGTTGTTCTGGTCACCTACCATTCTCGCCCTTTTTGGAACTTTCAGGTGTGCCCAGACTACATTTTGAACCATATTTCTTGAGCAGTTATGTCAGGAGCATAGGGCTGCTTGAATAATGAGACACCGGCACTGCTAGGGCAGTTATAAAGAAAAAAGGGTCACGTTAGATCAAGACTCGTATTGTGTTTAGCTGAACTGGTTTAACACCTTTACTGTCCGACTGGACTGCCATGCGTGGCTTGATGGTGCAACATTGTAGAACTCTCATGTTGGTCCATTAAAAGGTACGAGAATCCATTATTGAAGACTAGTGGAATTGTGAACGTGTGGCAGAAAATACATATTCAAACAAGCATAAAGGACGCAGGAATATGCATTAACCAAGGTTTGCATTTACTGTTGAAACTGAGAGGGTCTCCTGGGGCAGGACCACATCCGTCCTAGGCATGGGCAACCCTCTACATCTTGGCAGATCGCTCTTGCTACTCCGATGGTATAGCGATACAGCACGGCACAGCAGCCGTTTGCCGTGGCCGACTTGTCCTCCGCTGCTTGGGATCTCCTCCGCATACACGATGCAACAGCTGACGTCCCAGCAGTTTTCGATTTTGGCGCCAATTCAGAAGGTGGCCAGGTAATTGCTAAGGGAGATCAAAGGTTCAGGATTCTCTCCGGGTTCTCACCCTACGCGTTTCTCCTTATTCAGGCTTCCTCAGGGATATGATTAGATGCATGGTCTTGCACCTTTTTATACAGACCACGATTAGAAGACACAGCTCCCTTATTCAAGATTTTTCAATCGCCTTCAACACTGGAAACTTGTATTTTTTCTTCTCCTTATGCTTGGCATATATCGAAATATGTTTTCTCACTTATTAGCAGAGTATTTATGTTGGAAGGTGTTGGGCTTCTATCGATCCACGGAAAAAATCTCCCGTGTTTATTAATTTGAAAGTATAAGCATGGCAGTAAATTATGCATATCCTTTAGTTTATATGCTAGAGCAAATGTGATTTTCTAGTCTTGTACACAGTATGCTTTGAAAACAGACATTTCATTGAACTTGTAGGGAACAAAAACAGTGCAACATATTTTTTGCCTTCATTGCAACTATGTAACCCTATATACAGAGCCTATAATGCCTCCATTGTCAGAAAATCGCATACATTAGAAACAGTTGCAATTGTATAAGATGTGTTATGGGTAGTTAGCATTATTGAAGAGAGAAGCGGCAGACATCCACAGCAACAGCGAGAAAACGGCAATAATTGATGACAAAGCGCCCTAGCGGCGAGAAAAAGGCGCAGGAGGGAGAACACGGGGACTGCTCGTCTCATTTGTGTTTCTCAATAAAGCCCCCTTTTTTTCCCGACCGTGGCTTTTGCCCATTAATTCTTGCCGTTTTCTCGCTGTCGCTCCGGATGCCTGCCGCTTCTCTCTTTATTTTTATCTTCCGTGATCCAGGACGCACGCTACTAGGAAGAGTGTGGGAGGTCTCATTGCTGTAGGCGCTGCCAGGACGGGACGGTCACAGCCACCGCGCACCACCACCTCCCGCTTGGAATAGCATCACGGGAGCGGGGTGCCCAGGACAGAGGTAAGAAGATATCTATTCCATGAATCTGGGTCCCCCTCCCTTTGCAAAGCAGCACCACACATTTACCTTTCTATAACACGGCCCCAATACACACAGGTAAGACTGTGTGTCAGCATTTCCCCAGAGCACAAGACAGCGCACGTATACCGTTGTTAGCATTATTGCAGGTTTTTTGTTGCAATGTTTTCTTGACGGAGAAACTAATTTTCATATCTTATACTAGCATATAAATCCATAATCATGCACATAATATTTATATAAAGAAACATATTTTATCAGAATTGATATTATGTTGAATTTTGCCAATTGGAATTACTATTGATTGAATTTTCATTGGTATGCTGTCTTACCTGTATAATATATGTGTTTAATACACGTTTGATACGATGTGTAGAATTTCAACTAAGTGGCAACAATTGGAGAGGAGGTGACTGTCAAGAAAATATCACAATGTGAATCTAACTGGATTTACACTTTAAAAACATTGACACCCCCCTCCCCCCTAGGTCTCAACATTAGATATTGATTTTTGTATCCTATGTGCATGATTATGGATTTATATGCTGGTATAAAGTATGAAAATGTAATTCTCCATGGAGAAAACGTTGCAATGAAAAACCTGCAATAATGCTAACAACCCATAACACATCTTATACAATTGCAACTGTTTCTAATGTATGCGATTTTCTGACAATGGAGGAATTATAGGCTCTGTATATAGGGTTACATTGTTGCAATGAAGGCAAAAAATATGTTGCACTGTTTTTATTCACTACAAGTTCAATGAAATGTCTGTTTTCAAAGCATACTGTGTACAAGACTAGAAAATCACATTTGTTCTAGCATATAAACTAAAGGATATGCATAATTTACTGCCATGCTTATACTTTCAAATTAATAAACACGGGAGATTTTTTCCGTGGATCGATAGAAGCCCAACACCTTCCAACATAAATACTCTGCTAATAAGTGAGAAAACATATTTCGATATATGCCATGCATAAGGAGAAGAAAAAATACAAGTTTCCAGTGTTGAAGGCGATTGAAAAATCTTGAATAAGGGAGCCGTGTCTTCTAATCGTGGTCTGTATAAAAAGGTGCAGGACCAAGCATCTAATCATACCCCTGAGGAAGCCTGAATAAGGAGAAACGCGTAGGGTGAGAACCGGAGAGAATCCGGGACCTTTGATCTCCCTTAGCAATTACCTGGCTATCTTTTCAATTGGCGCCAAAATCAAAAACTGCTGGGACGTCAGCTGTTGCATCGTGTATGCGGAGGAGATCCCAAGCAGCGGAGGACAAGTCGGCCACGGCAAACGGCTGCTGTGCCGTGCTGTATCGCTATACCATCGGAGTAGCAAGCCCAGAGGAACGTTGCCAGGCTACAGGTTACTCACGCAACGGAGGTTGCCGTGTTCCATAAGGTGGCGGCTGATGCGTTGCCCGAGATCCATCGGAGGGGCTGCATCCACACAGAGCGGCTAGTTGGCAGGAACAGCAGACCCGGCCGGCTAAGAGAGACTCATTGGGCGACCGGCTCACGTGACCCGGCCCTCGACCGACAGAGACACATTTATTTGTCTCCTGGGTCGCACGTGTCGGCGCTTCTCATCACGCGGTTGCGTGATCTATAGCTCACGGCATTTTGATCGCACGCAGTTGCGCTCACCATGGGCGCGGCCTTGGGAACATGCATTGCAAAAATACAAGTGGCTCTCGCGACCTATAACATTGAGATTCGCGCAACAGGAGCTAGGGTGATGTGTGTGCGCATTACAGTGAGAGGACACCGCTCACGCAGGGCGATCTGCCAAGTAAGATACACTTACACCGACCTTACACAAATCACATAGAGGGTAACATGCAATACAAACATTAGGAGACAAAAAAACCTTGTTATTTTAAAAGCTACAGTACCTGGATTGATCTGCTTGTAAAACAAAATCCCAGAAACAAGATTCCACAGAAAAACTGAATACTAAAAAAGGTTAACTCTACTACTGGGTACAGAGAGGGGTTATCCTCCCTCTTTTTTTCCTGACTGCTTTATACTATTTTCAGGAAAAATTGCTCATCCAAGAAACAACTAACTCTATCGGAATTTTCTTGCTTCCATCTAAATTGGATGATAAAAGGCTATATGTATATATACATTTGTATAGCTCTATCATCCTTTTAAGCAGAAATTGGATATCCTATAAGTAAAGGATACTGTACTTGAGAGTTTTTTGTTTTGCGGTAAATGTATTGATTAATCTTAATCAAGGTTGAAGTTCTACACTAATGTGATTCATGTTTTATATTTTGTATTTTAATCAATGTGTATTATTTTTTATATATTTTATATTTCAAATGCTTTGTTCTTTAGGAACCTTGGTTAACCAATTGTTCAACAAACCGTAGGAATATATAGACCTTTCTAAGAGTTTCATGCCCCCGATTTTTCTTTTTCAAAACTTGCGTGCAGGAGGCCAGTGACCCCCCTTTAAATCTATTTTGCCTGCAGATCCCAAAGATTACATTTTTCAAAGAGATCACCTTTCTCACAAGGTTATCCCACAACCTTTACACAAATAATTCTTGTTGTTATCTCACGTCAGCGCCCCAGTCTCTTTACTTTCACCCTCTACCTCCTCACTTTAATCCCATTGGCGCATCCTACAAAACACGATAAAGGAGGCCACTATCTGGAAGCTGCTAACCGTCCAATCAAAAACCAAGCCGGCCAATGAGAACCATATTGGAAGTATGCAATGACCTGCCATTACTGTTAGAACGGCTAGCATTGCTTATGCTTGTAACAGACAACATAGCTTAAGATTGATACAATGTGGATAATTCGTTGCCTTTCTATGACCAAATTTAGTTATGAGAGGATATGATCTGGAGATGCACAGGCTAGAGGAATGAGGCGGGGGAGGAGGTTGTTTAGTCGTCTATGAATTGGTTGCAGAGCAATGATTTTACTAGCTATCTGTGATCATCGACCCTTTCCAGGTGCTTTTGCACAGTGGATGTCATCTACAATTGCACAATGTCCTTACTTTAGAGTTTGTGACCTTATATATTATGTGGTCTGTCTCACCCACTTCAATTTTAGCTACCACAACAGATATCGAGAACAGTATAACACTGCAGCATGCCCCCTTGGGGCATAAAAAGTCAGCACCAAAAGAGAAAAAACACACACACAAAGAACCTCTTTGCTGATCGCTGCTGAAAGCATAACAAACACATTATTTCCTCTATGCCCAGCTCTGGCTCCTCTGCACTGTCACTCCAGCCCTCGCCAGCTGTGCAGCTAAGGTTCCCCTTGCCGTTGCAACAATCTGTCTGAACCTCTTAAAATCAAACTACTGTTTACGATGCCAGTGTGAAGGCCAGAGCTCCCTCAAGGCATTCCAGAGGATAAATCCCAGGGCCTGTCAACTGTTCCACTGAAACCGTATGCTGCTATCTCCAACGTCATCCCAAGTCTGGCCACTTCAATCCCGAGACAATGTGTTGCCTTTGATTCCTCGTATGCCAAATGAACCATGATGTTTTTCTAGGGTTCCTTGGCAGAGCGTGTGTGTCAGTCTGATTTTATATACACTTTTAAAGATTGTTTTAGACTCAAAATGTCCATCTAAGGGCGTTGACTACTTCTCATGAACCACGACACGTGCTGTTACCTGCCGCGTCTGACTCATTAATTGCTATTTGCAGAATTTCCTGTTTTCACCTGTTGTGCAGATGGACCTGCTGTTTCTACTGAAAAGACGGCTTTGTTTTGAATTATGCTGTACATTTTAACCCCTAAAGTACCATGTCTCGGTAGGGGTTAATAAAAGTCATTAAATCCCCAGTGCGAGGACATATTGGGGCCTATGCAGAGAGCAGCGAATTTTCGAAATTCGCCATTTTTAGGAGATAATCGCGCAGAAAACAGCAGAAAATGGAGATTTCCGAAAAACGCGCCAATTTTTATTTTCTATTTGTAAAACTCGCCTCGCGGCTGGCGAAAACCTCAATCTCGCCAGTTTTACAAATATCCTAATGCAGAGAGCCGCGAACGGCATCTAGCGGCTGTTCGCGCCAATAAAATGGCGCTATTGTCTCCTTTTTCCCTCGCCAGAAAAAATTGGCAAGAAGCGGCCGCTCGCGGCCATTGCAAAGGGAAAAAAAAAGGCGCGAATTTGTTTTTACAAGTTTCTGAAGCGCGCATCTCGCCAATTTAAACTCGCCAGACGCATCCATGTTAAACATAGCAGAATTCGCACTTTTCTGCATATGGAGAATAAAACTCTCCAAAAAAGCTACTTTTTAATAAATTCGCCATTTTTCAAATTCGCTGCTCTCTGCATAGGCCCCTTTGTATATTTTCAGCTAGCCGTTCACTTTTTGGAGCTGCTGAATCTTTCCTTTTCAGCCGCGTGTACACTTTCCCGTGAGCTGTCCAGAATAGGGCTTCGGCCTCAAATTAAACGCTATGAAAAGTACAATTCAGAAACAAAATTTGTCAATAACAACACAGAGCAGTGTTTCTTAATCTTGGTCTCTTGTATTTGAAGGGTACCTCAGATTTAACATGAAGAGATTTCAATGGGAAAAGGAATTAGGATGTGATTAAGTGTATTGCTGATTAAAACGTTCAGATTGCGTTAAAAGCAAGAGAATATAAGGAATAAGAAGCTCCCAGAGAGAGAATGAGTGTCCATAAATCTAAAATCGTCAACCTGTTCAGCTCAACCCCAGTAATAATCGGCTCCCGTTTACAACCCTCATGTTAATTAAAAACCATGACAAACTGGACTTAAAGGAGCAGTTCCTCCTGCTTGTTTTTTTTTTTTACAGGATGGGATCTGTGGGGCTCCGTGGACCAAACGCCACTATTTACAGCTCTGGTGGGTTACCGGAGCAGAAAATAGTGTGGTTCAGCTCTGGAGAACTCCCCAGTTCGAATCCTGTACAAAAAAAATGAGGTTAATTGGGGTGTGTTTCTCCTTATTAAATATTTTGTTTTAAGTCAAACACCTAGTATTAGCCGGCTAAATCTATCCATGACAGTAGTTCTCTCTGGTCTTGAATGGGACTCCATGTCTAAGGCTTACAATAGGCAGTGCTTATTGAGTATGCATTTCGACTCATGTCATTACCCAGAATCCCTGGCTGCACTGGAAGCACTGTTTGCTAAGCGATAGTGGGGAAACACAGGGTTGCAGACCTGTCTGAGACATGCAAATGCACCACAACTGGGATTTCTAATTACCGTACTTTGGTTATCTCTCAAACATGACGTGGCTACAGTTGAGAAAGCACTATCCAGAGCTTTAATAACCTGGTTATTATACCAGGAGAGTTTGAATTGACATGATACCAACCAAGCACCCGAATACACGCACACTCCATATTTTAACTAGAGTTGTCTTGCGTGGCTTGGATCCAAAGCATTGACATTCATGTTCCCTGCCAAGCATCATTACAGCATGTGACTCACTTGAAACTCTTCAAGCGTTTTCCTTCCGAGGCAGTCGCTTGGCCAAAAAAAGAAGAGGGCTCATAAATAAACTCCTTGTCGTTAACACACCAAAGAGGAAGAAGTAGAGCTGTCAGTTTGATGGGTTCCTCAGTGTGATCCGGGATGTACACGCAGCATTGATTATCTGGGTCACAGGAATTGTTCCTTTTCCAGGACTAGGTGGAACGTGTAAACAAAAAGGCTATATTAGGGATGTGCATTAAAGGTTGATTTATTCTGATCATCCAAGTTCTCTTCTGTTACCAAGTTTTACATGGGGGTCCATGATAAAATGGATTTGAAGCAAAAGGTGACACGGTGTGCTCATTTCCATGTCATTTCCCAGAATCCCTGGCTGCAGTGGAAGCACTGTATGCTAACAGATAAGGGGGAATGCAGGGTTGCAGACCTGCCTGAGACATGTGAATGTGCTCACAAGTGATATTTTTATTTGCTTCAAGTTACAGATGTACGTTGTACGATTTCAAACGCCCCCCCCCCCCCCCCCAGTGTAATTTTAAGCTTCCCTCTTCTTATTAATATTTTAACATGAATTTTTCAATAAACTGTAGGCGATTAAGACAACTACAAATACAACCCGTATTAAAGTAGCAGTCCTCACTGACTGACATCTCCCCCCATGCTTTTTTTTTTTTTTAAATAAAAACGTATTTAATAGGTATCTTCTTGCCCTTTCCAACACGTTTTTATTTGACAAATCTGAGGCTCTGTTCAGGAGATATAAGCGGTTCAATTATTAAGTGTCTGGGACGTTAAAATGGTGCTCTCCCCATCACCCAGGGCAGTCTAATGGTTATCATGTTAACCTCAGAAGGTAGGGACTAAGGAAATCATGGTTTTTAACATAAGAAAAATTGCATTTTATTTTTACATTTTTTTTTTAGAAAACAGGACATGCACTGGAGGAAAGATACTAACATTATATAAGAAACGCAAAGGCTTCTGGGAGGAAGGGTTTGCTGCTTTACATATTTATTTCTTAAAGACGCAATCCAAGCGGGCGATTTTTTTTTTCTCGCAAATTGTTTTTTATTTTTAACATAGGATTGAAGCAGGGGATCTCCATTCATTTCAGCTCTGGGGAACCCCAGCTTCTGGACATGCAGGCCTCCATAGGGGGGTGCCGGTAGCTGATCTGCTCAGCTATCAGGGATCACATGGTGACCGCTTTTCAAAGCTCCTGCACCCTGCGGGCCAATCGGAAGTTGTGACATCACCCATGGAGGCTTCCTATTGGCCCACGTGACCGGGGCTTTAAACTTTCCCGAGATACCGGCCCTCCCTTCAAAGTCTGTATCTATGGAAGCAAGGGGGTCCCCGAAGCTGAAATTAATGGGGTTCAGCTCTGGAGACTCCCTGCTTCAATCCTATGTTTTAAAAAATTATAAATAAAAAAGTGCAGGAATTGCTCATTTTAATGGATAAATATTTGAAAACACTGACAATAATAGTTACAAAGTGACATAGACTTTATTAATGGGAAGAGTACTAGGTACCTACTGTAGCCGTGTACTGTATGTTAATGTTGTAATTGCATTGTTACTCTCTTTACACCCTCTGGATTATGTTGGTGCTCTATGAATACTCTGTATACTAATAATAAATAAATCGGGTAGCATTTTTAAACAAGACCAGTACTCCTGTCGATGATCTGTTTAACCCCTCTGCAATCTAGTATCGGAGTTACTAGTCACAGAGACAACTTTACTCTCTTGTAAGTAGTGGTACCTTTGAATGGAACAACATGAGACTTCTTAATAGACCGTAATTTGTGCTTCCAAGAACTTTGAACTCTCCATCTAAGGCTCCAAACATACATGGCCAATCTACATCTGTGAAGGTCAGACATGCTGATCCCTGAAGAAGTATCACGGTCTACCAAACACAGCCATAAAAACACGGGCTTCATACTCCACGTCTGTTCTGCAACTTGCTTGGCACCATATGGCTAGCAGGACTTTCACGGAGAGACGTGTCTCGACGTATGATAACAAGCACGATAAGCAGAGATTACATTTGGCATTTACATCATATCTGGTCAACCAATGGCCGTGTATAAATTTCTGAAGTAGAGGAACACTGACTTTAGCAAACGTTGTTTCAGATCCCCTTTATTAAAGGCAAAATTGTATTTCCCATCAAAATACATGCACCAAATACAGTACATGGTGTATTGTTATGCATTTTGCTATTCAAACCCTTTTTCTATTGTGGTCCATTACAAAGTATCACAAACTGTAAGACCTCAATGATTGTCATAGGTTTAGCTGTCCTATCTCTGATGGGGGTGGGGGGGATATACATGACTCGTGTGTTGGTTCGCTGTAACCTTTCTATCCAATCTGTTTCCAGCCAGCAAATATTCTACTAGACGAGCACGGACATGTGCGGATATCGGACCTGGGCCTCGCGTGTGATTTCTCCAAGAAGAAGCCACATGCGAGCGTGTGAGTACTTTGATTAGATATCACAACCCTTCCACATAATGTGAAAGCAGCCACTTGTATTCCCGCACAGCATCCCAACTCTGAAAGCTAACCTGCTGCATTGTATAATGGTGAGGTGTATCTGTACACACTTGCAGCCAATAGATCCTAATATACCTACAGTACCCATGCCAGATCTGCTATGAGGATTTCATGTGGGGCCAGGACAGAGTCCTTATGTTATTTTGTGCTGTACACCAATATAGAATTTGTGTACAATAAGAGGAGAGCTCAAACTGTTATATAGGGGACTTCTGCGCAGTCTTTCTCAACTCAAAGCCCCCAAGCAGATTTGGGTGCACATAAAAAGACCTTATTCTAGTATAGAGGTTGACAGAAACCCATACCATAACCAACACAGAGAGGGAACAAAGGCTGATAAATACACAAACCGCTCAATCGTAAAATCCACTTGTTTCACACACAGTATTTAAGTCTCTTCCAGTTCAGATATCACACAGTAATGACACTGCAGGTATGGACCATCTTGGTGTGGAGACGGATAAAAGGACGTACCTTCCACATTCAATATTTTAATGTAATGTGTCATTTTTCATTTTGTTATGGGTCAGCCTTATTGTAATAAACACAGTATACTCTGAAAGTAGTTTTAAGGGAAAATTGCACTTGTAAAAAAAAAAACGACAGCAAAAATGTTACTGGCGCTTCAAAGATTCTGACCATAGCGGTAGACTTTGCACATCTGTGTGATGTGTCGATGTTTGGGGAGGGGGAAGAAGGGTGGCTGGTATTGGAGGACTCCAGTGAAATATTTGGCCTTTGGACTAAGTATTAGAAGCATTTAGCCCAGTGGTTCCCAACTCTAGCCCACAAGAACCCCCAGCAGGTGAGGTTTTAAGGATCGGAAGCAGCGATGTCCTTGACCGAGTTGGGGCTTCTCCAGGACTGGAGTTGGAAACCACTGCTTTAGACGATTGAAGTGCGTTGCTTTATATTGCAGGATGTCCGTCTCCAACAGGGTTCCAAACCGTGAAATACTGCTTTAATATACAATATAATAATGATGTATTGCAAGGATATTGGGGCCGCTGGATGTGACGCACAATACCTAGCGCACTGCGGTGGCTGTTATTTTCAATCTGTAGAAGAAAACTCTCAAAGTGTGATAGAGCTCGTCAGATGTGACAGGACAAGAGCCTGCTGCTAATGTCAGATGAAGTCTGCAAGAAGCATATTCGCGCAGCAGTTTGTCCTTGAGGTGCTAACAGCTGATGTGTGGGCTTCTGCTAGAAAACAATCCGGCCTTTCATAGCCATGCACAGTGAGTGTAAGAGGAGGAGAAACGGTTTAGTGAAGTGGATTATCTTTCATTCACATCACATAAGAGGCACCCTTGCAAAATGCGACAAAATGCCTTCAAGCCAATACATGCACATGGCTCCCCCCCACTCCCCTTACACACTCACACCCCTCCCCTCATACAACCCTCAAGCACTCACACCTCAGCATGCCCTCACACCCCTCACACACACCCTCACACATACTCCCCCCAGCGCACACTCACTCCCCCTGCACACACTCACTCCCCCCGCACACGCTCACTCCACCCACACACACTCACTCCACCTGCACACACTCACTCCCCCGCACACGCTCACTCCTCCCGCACACGCTCACTCCCCCTGCGCACATGCTCACTCCCCCTGCGCACACACTCACTCCCCCTGCGCGCACACTCACTCCCCCTACGCACACACTCACCCCCCCTGCGCACACTCGCCCCCGCAGCGCACACACATTTCCCCCGCGCGCACGCTCACCACCCTGCGCACACACATTCACCCCCCTGCACACTCACCCCCGCCCACGCACACTCCCATACACACACAACCATGCACACACGCCACCCCACACACTCACCCACACACACACGTGTGTGTTTCCCCCCCCCCCACACACAAACACTATACGTGTATATATATAATATATATTGATAATAGTATTTTTTTCTTATATAGAAATATGTATAGTGCACCGTATATAGAATTTTTCAGGCAAACATTTCTGCCCCGTAGAGCTAATTGTTTGGCCCTTGAATCATAAAGAATTGACTGTTTTTTGTTTCTTTGGAAATGAGGAAGATTGTTCTTTTCATCGGGGTATGTGCTTGTCTTCTGGCCCAACCTGTGTCTGGAGTCCAAGGGAGGAGAGGCAGGGGAGGGGGATTGTCTGTGCAAACTACTATTCAGCACATAGGGCTGTAACACAAGAGGAATCCAGAGGAAATGAAACCCCTCCTGTGTCTCCGCTTCCTATATTTACAAACTAACTTTAAAGAGGGATTGAAAAATCCTGATGTCTGTATTTCGAAAAACGGACGCATCAGTCAAAGCGTTTTAATGACCCTCCTGGTAATTGACTTTGGTTAATTTTGGCCTCAGCAGGCACTGCACCCGTAATTATAAGAAATTGGTTGTAACGGCGCTAACTTGTGCACAGTGTCCTAATATAAATCAAATATATTGAACAATAATATAGTATATAACAGAAATGAATATCTTAATGTGAATAATTAAAGTGAACTGTGATCAATTAGTAAATAATGTGACAAAATAAATTCCACCACCCAGTGTAAAGGTGCTAATTGAAAAGCTACTCAAAACCCTTGATTAGACTGTTCTCTTAGTGTGTTCGGTTCCAGAATTCTTCAAAAATTCAGGGGAGCACCAATGTTCACGTCGTCATGATGTAAAGGAATAATAAAAGCAACATAGTATGGTACAGTTTCGACCAGGTGTAACTTTCTTAAAAGTGAAAAGAAATCCACTCACACTCTTCTTCCTATTAGTAAGGCATTACAGAGACACTCCTCTCTCTGAACTGAGCTATAACTCAGGATATCTACGTCTGTGATGATCCTGACTTATAGCTCAATTCAGAGAGAGGAGTGTCTCTGTAATGCCTTACTAATAGGAAGAAGAGTGTGAGTGGATTTCTTTTCACTTTTAAGAAAGTTACACCTGGTCGAAACTGTACCATACTATGTTGCTTTTATTATTCTTTTACATAATGACGACGTGAACATTGGCGCTCCCCTGAATTTTTGAAGAATACTGCACCCGTAAGTCATCATGTCCTCAGTATTCTATATGAATGGCTATATAGGAAGTGAATATCCTTCCGCAGTGTTAAGGGCATAAAAGAGGCTATCTTATTATTCAGCATAACTTCCAAGGAAAGAATAAAATGTAGATGGCAGAAATCGCGCATTTCAATGCCTGATTATTTAAGGATTCGTTCCCACTACAGGCATACCCCGCATTAACGTACGCAATGGGACCGGAGCATGTATGTAAAGTGAAAATGTACTTAAAGTGAAGCACTCCCTTTTTCCCACTTATTAATGCATGTACTGTACTGCAATCGTCATATACGTGCATAACTGATGTAAATAAAGCATTTGTAACAAGCTCTATAGTCTGCCCACTTCGGTACGGGTAGGGAGCCGATATTGCTGTTCAGGACGTGCTGACAGGCGCATGCGTGAGCTGCCGATATGTACTTACTCGCGAGTGTACTTAAAGTGAGTGTCCTTAAACCGGGGTATGCCTGTACATAACTTCTTTTTTTACCATTCCCCTCCCCCCCACCCCCTCTTCCATTTTTACCATGGATGGGAAGCAAGGGGTCTTTTGAGCTGAACCGCATTCATTTCAGGTGTTCCCGAGATACTTACCAAAGAAGGTGCCACCAGTTCCTCCCCACCAGGGGAAACAAAATGGAGGTATAAATCTCCTGCATCACGATGGCCAATAGGATGCTGCAACATCATCTGTCATGGCTTCCTGGAGACTTCGCGTGACGCAGGAGATTTAAACAACCAGAAAATACCAACGGTACGTTCTCTAGTGAGTGTCTCAGTGGACCTGGGAGTTCCCGAGGTTCAGCTCGAAGACGTAACAACAGACGTCGGAGCGCAAATAGTTAACAAGTGATATAAAATGACAAAAGAAAAATATGTGCAGACGTGTTAAATACTCTATATGTACGTTAAATGTGTTTATGTTGTACCACTCACGTGATGTGAGATAGTGTCAAGCTTTTGAGACATTCAGTCCTGAATGGGGTTGACGTACTGGCTTCTTGTAACTGGAAATCAAGGTTCTCCCAGTGGAATGGGGAAAAAACAGAGAAAAAAAATAGTTCAATACTGTTTAAAAAGATAAATGATGAGGCAGGCCAGGCCAGGTCTGAGCTGACCCATCCCAATAGATTTGCCTTGTTGAGTGAAGATATTGGGAGTAGCAGGGCAGAAATGGCAATGCTGGGGGAGACTGAATCCTCTAGCAGCCAGGGGAATAGTTCCTCCTGCACAGAGGGGAATTAGGATGCTCAGATACCAAGGCAGATTGTGGTGGTAAGGGACTCAATTATTAGGAAGGTTGATAGAGCAATCTGTTGCCAGGACCGCATGAATCGAACAGTTTGTTGCCTCCCGGGTGCTCGGGTTCGGTACATTGTGGATCGGGTAGACAGATTATTGTGAGGGGCTGGGATTGACCCGGCGGTCTTGGTACATGTTGGCACCAATGACAAAGTTAGAGAGGGAGAAATAGAGGGTCCTAAAAAATTATTTCTGGGATCTAGGCCAAAAGCTTAAGGCAAGGACCTCCAAGGAGGGTTTTGGGTTTTTAGAGCACTGGGACTCCTTTTCTGAGAGGTGCCATCTTTATTCTAGGGACAGATTGCACCTCAATGAAGAGGGATCTTCTGTGCTAGGGGGAGAATGTTAAAAGGGTTGGAGATTTTAAACTGGGATGGTGGGGGGAGGGGAATGAAACAGATAACAAACTAAATAGAATAGATGAGGAAACAAGGGGTTATGGAGGTAGAATGGGGGCAAGTGCTCGTTTGACAAGCAGTGAGAAACCCATAGTAAATACAGATAATACTAGAAAACTTCTAAAGACTAAACCAAGTTGGCGCAGAAAGGAAGGAGCAGATAAGATAATAATACAGGCTGAAAAAAAACCTTAAATGCATGATAATGCTAGAAGCCTGACATATAAAATGGGGGAGCTTGAATTAATAGCTGCAAGGGAGCAGTATGATATCATAGGCCAGCGGTGCGCAAACTGGGGGGGGTAACTGCGGGGGGCACAGGGTTTACAGAGGCCCCGTGCGCTTCCCGAAGGAACTTAAATGAAGTGCCGGGAAAGCAGCGAAGGCCTCTGTAAACCTTCCTTACCGTGGTTCAGCTGGCATCTGAAGACGCGTCGCCATGGCAACGCGGCGTCAAATGGCGCCACGGGTCATGTGACGTCACGTTGCTATGCTATGGCAACATGACATCATGGCGCCCCGGTACCGGGAACCACGGTTAGGAGGAGGAGGGAGAGCAGGACAGCCGGCAGGGGGGCGCAGGGAAAAAAGATTGCGCTCCCTTGTCATAGGTATTACTGAAACATGGTGGGATGAAATTCGTGACTGGGCAGTTAATTTAGAGGGTTATTCCCATTTTCGGAAGGATCGAGCAAATAGAAGAGGAGGTGGAGTATGCTTATATGTTAAACTGGATCTAAAACCTATTGTAAGGGAAAATGTTTGAGGGGAATGATGAAAATGTAGAGACCTTGTGGATAGAAATTAGCAGTGGAGGTAAAAGTATAAAGAAAAAGTTTCCAGGGATATGCTATAAACCACCAAATATCTGTGAGATTGAGGAAGCTAAAATACTTTTGCAAATGGAGAAGGCATCAAAACTGGGTCATGTTTTCATAATGGGGGATTTTAATTATCCAGACATAGACTGGGGCAATGAGATTAGCATTACAACAAAAGGAAACAGGTTTTTGGGGGTGCATAAAGACAATTATATGACCCAAATTATTGAGGAACCAACCAGGAGAGGGGCAACACTGGATTTGGTAATATCAAACAATATAGAAGTAATAGCAAATATTCAAGTCCTGGAACATTTGGGTAACAGTGATCAATCATAACATGGTCTCATTTGAAATAAATTATCAAAAAAATGATTACTTGGGTTCAACAAAGACCTTAAACTTTAGAAAGGCAGATTTTAATAAACTGAGGACTAATCTACACGTAATACATTGGGATGATGTTTTTGCAGGGGAAAATGTAGAAGAGAAATGTGCAGTCTTTAAAACATTGTTAGAAAAGCACACTCATCATTGTATACCCTTGGGTAATAAGTATAAAAGAAATAAGTCTAAACCAATGTGGTTAAATAAATAGGTAGGGGAGGAAATGGACAAGAAGAGGAAGGCGTTTATATTTTTTAAGTCAGAAGGGAAGGAGGCATTGTATCAGAATTATAAGGAATGTAACAAATTGCTTTCCTTTGAGGAGGTAAGTAGGAATTTAGACCAGGGTAATGCAGTTGATGTGGTCTACTTAGATTTTGCAAAGGCTTTTGATACGGTTCCACACATAGTTACATTGTTACATAGTTACATAGTTGCATAGTAGATGAGGTTGAAAAAAGACGTAGGCCCATCAAGTTCAACCTATGCTAAATTTAGAGAACAGATACTTTATCCTATATGTATACTTACTTATTGATCCAGAGGAAGGCAAACAAAAAACCCCATTAAGGGGAAAAATTAATTCCTTCCTGACTCCAAGAATTGGCAATCGGATTAATCCCTGGATCAACATCCTTCCCATGTATACTTATTTGGTATATCCCTGTATACCTTTCCCATCTAAAAAGATGTCCAACCTTTTTTTGAACAAATCTATTGTATCTGCCATCACAGTCTCCATGGGTAATGAATTCTACATTTTAACTGCCCTTACTGTAAAGAACCCTTTCCTTTGTTGCTGGTGATATTTTTTCAACCTCATCTACTATGTAACTATGGAAATCAAGGTTCTCCTATATAAACAGTGGAATGGGGGAACAACCGAGAGCAACAATAGTTCAATGCTGTTTAAAAAGAAAAATGATGAAAACAGTCCTTGAGTGAAACACATAGGATTGTTTGACTGCGTAGATCTAGATCCAACCAGCGTGAGTCTAACATCGACCACCCCTGAGCCATTGTGGTCTACATGCGTTTAAAGGGTGTTGAGAGTCTGAGTTCATCTCTACCACCTCTACCACCCATTTTTATCATTTTCTATCTTTATAACCCTTATTGCACTGTTTGCTTTCTGTCTTTTCCCCATTCCACTGTTAACAAGTGAGAACCAGTTGCATTTCCATTTGCAAGAATCCAGTACATCAGCCTCATTCAGGACTAAATGTCCCAAACGCTTGAAAACATCTCTCATGACGCGAGTGGTACTACATAACCACATTTCACTTATATTGCGTATTTAACACGTCTGCACTATATATTTTTTCTGTTGTCATTTTATACCCACTTGGGAATCAATTGTGCTCTGACGTCTGCTCTGTTTCAAGGGTAATTGGAAAATCCCCATCTACGAGCTGTGTTTATTCCCTAATGTTTGTATAAATCCTCTTTATTTATTTTTTATTGTCTAAATCATGAGTTTTCACTACATTCCACTGGTTTTGTCACTGTGTAGATTTATTTAAGTGATTATTTGCGCTTTATCACATTTTATTCAGCTCCAAACTTCCCACCTATGTTTAAAAATAGCTATGTATTCAACTTGAAATGCATTTTTAAACAATGAAAGTAAAAATGAAAACTATAGTTCAGCTAACACTGCTACATCAATTCAATACAAGACCCAGCAATTGGTTTACCAGAATGTGACTTTCTCGTGAGCCTTGCAAAGAGCCTGCTGTAAAATTGCAGTCTAATTACAGCCAGATTGAAGTATTAAAACAATGGCAAATAATCTGATTTCCAGAGGAGCTGCATTATAACAATCACGGCTACCTTTAACGAGTAATAATTATGAGTCATCGGCTGTGATTCATCTACAGATTGTAACGTCTCCGGAAATAAAAGGTACCCAGCTTACTGAACCATGCCCATTTAGGGACTAATTCCCATGTATTTGGAGGAGTGTGTTTGCTCGCTATAGTTACAAGGAAAAACGGCTTTTATATTGAAACAAATAAGTTGTCTTATCTGGCACAGAATAAAAATGAAGGCGGTAGAGTAGACTGCTGTCTCACCCCAACGCGTTTTGCCTGGCAGCAAATCAACCTGGTTCTAGTCTATTAAATATAGACATGGCTAGTTATAAGATGGCTTTCTACATAAAGCTATCAAAAGGCTGCATGCTAATTTCTGCAGGATTGTGGGTAATGCAGCTGTAATATACATTTATATTATCATTGGTTTTAATGAGACCCCCTACATCGTTTGGAGCAAAATCAATAGACCACGTAACTAAACAAGTGTCCAGATCAGTCTGTTCTCTTGCAATGAGTGTGCATACGATCAATTCAAATAATAATCTGTTACCTAATAAGTGAAAAGTCAATGTAATTGCCTTTAATACACACTTTCCTTCATTAAGCCATCAAGCCTTTAGAGAATCATAAAAATAGCGCTGATATTATAGCACATGGCACAACCTTGGCAAGAACTCCGATAACAAGAAGCCTGCCATTGATGAGAGATATCGCTTAACTGGAGTATTCATTTAATTCCCCTTTGTTACCTGTTCAACACTTACTGGGGCTGTCCTCCCGACTGAGGGTAATTGTCTCCTTTTTCACTCGCCCCTTAAGCCTTTCACTGTCAAATGGGCTTGCGCATTGCGGGTCCCTCTGGCCGTTAAAGGGTTTACTAAAAAGGAGCATGCAGCACTGTATAGATAATATAGAGTTAAGCACCATCTTTTTAGGGAAGATCTAGATGAATCGCGTCTTAAAACACAAACCCTTGGCAGGTGTCTCTGGGTAACTGTGCCTGCCTCTTCTGCTGTGCAACAGTAATAGTATCCATTTAAAGAGTTCTTGGCCCCGGGTTTCTCTTTCATCTGAGGGGGCTCCTTGGCATTTAACCTCGTCATTGCAGTTGATGTTGATAATCATAACTGAAGGACCTACATTGTAGTTCCTGCAAACATGAATGTGTCTTAAAGCTAAAATGCGATGTACTGTAGACGAAAAGGGATATCCAGGCAGAGAAGCCAATCTGGTATTATGAGATGTACAAGACACACCATTATTACTGCTCTGTCTCAGGTTTGTGTGAATGCTGTGCTGAGTCTTGGCAGAAATGAAACATTTACAAGTATTCCTTTGAGTTATGGTGTTGGGGAATGCAGACAATCCTAAAACTCGGGCACAGGGCAAGTACAGAACATTAATGTTTATCCTGTAACCATCACGTATTTTACTTGCACATTTTGCCCGAGTCTTGTTGGTTTGGGTTGCATGGAAACGTTCGTCTTAAGTTGGCAAAGCTGAAAGTTGAAATAGGGTATGTACTGTAGATCAAATAAAAAGGCTACAGTGAAATAAAATCAAGTTGCAGCTTACACATGCAAAGAAACATTGTGCTAAAAAGCTTTTGATTGGCATTTCAGAGGGACGCACGGATACATGGCGCCGGAGGTGTTACAGAAAGGAACCGCGTACGATAGCAGCGCAGATTGGTTCTCTCTAGGATGTATGCTCTTCAAACTTCTGAGAGGGTAAGAAAAATGTTCACTTCTATTCAAGTCGATTATGTTGCTCTTGAAGTACAGTACATCAAACGAAACCTTTAGACACGTAGATTTAACCGTGGTCTTGGTTTTTTTTTTTTTTTGACAAGCATTTGGAGCAAACTTTGTTTTATCCAGATAAGCGGCAGTAAGCGTACAGCATTTGTCTTCAACCCATACAAGGCATCCTGACACCGTTTGTTGTGGAGTATACAAACACGGCTGTAGCATTATCCTCTCTGGCTGAGGGGACGGTGATAAAGGGGTTTACTTGAACATTCCTGTGCAGAAGTCACAGCCCAGGCTTTGGTGAATTCAGGAATACGCAGTGTACGTTTAGTATTAAAACCACATTCTCTGCATTCACCAGCAAGACATTCTACCCTACCGCCTGTTATTCATGCTCTGGCAATACTGAAATGTTCTTTCGTCATGCCGAAAAAGCTGATTTGATTTGACACCCATGGATCAGTGGTACAAAGTCTTCTGCCCAGCTAGCACGAGCCTTGCCAAGCTGAGGTTGTTGAAAAAGGGTAGGTATGTTTGTCCCAGTCACAAGCTGTAGAGTGCACCTTCACAAACCTACAACATGGAAATAGCCAAGATATAAAAGCTCTTGGGTTTCTCCAAATTTTGGATGAACTGCAGAATGAAACGAGGTTACAGCTACTTCGGTAAAGGGGGGGAAAAATGAGGGGTGGAATAACAACAATAAAGAAATGCCTTGGCAACCCTCAATTGTGTTAGCTCTGGGAGATTAACGGGTAGCGACCATGAAAAAAAAAGCATCTGTCTGCATATTACAGATGAGAGAAGCAACACAAGGCACATTCGTATCTTAGTTAATCTCATTTAATAAAGCCAATGCACAACGTTTCCACCCATACTGTAGGTCTTTCTCAAGTGAAATAAAATGCCACTTTCTTTCACGTGAGAAAGACCTATGGGTCGAAACGTCGTGCGTTGGCTTTATTAGAAGAGATTAACTAAAATCCGAATGTGCCTTGTGTTGCTTCTCTCTGCTGTATCCATTGGATTCACTGCAGGCTACCCTTCAAACACAGGAGCACCCGTAATTGTATCTCTTATTATTATTTTTCTATTGGTGTGCAGCATTTGTCTTTATTTTAGCATATTACAGATCCCATCTCTCAGTAGCACTCAAAAAAAAAGATTCCCCTATTTGGAAACAAATTGCCTCTGGTGAAATAGCTGCTTGGGCTACAATGTTGTACTCCAAGTTCATTGGGAATGGATGGTTCTGTTTTATGTCAATATGGAAATAATTATGATTGTAGGCAATAGCATTTTCATCTTGCAAGAAAAACATACAGCAGTTGAAATATGGGCCAGAAGCATACAATACGTAATTCACCACCAGCCTAAATATGCAAGAAGATGTATCTCTGGAGTGCAATACCAAAAGTAGACGGCATAAAGATGTTTTTCCATAGACTCCATTTATAATGTCCTCTTAACGCATGATGCATCTCTACTCCGAATGCAGCTGTGTGAAGGTCATTACATAAGAATCGTTTTGTATCTGGAGAATATGTTGTACCTAAGAGCTACTAAACTCTTGCACGGTTAACCCCTTTGGTGCTATTGTACCGTATAATACAGGGACGTCAACTCCAGTCCTCAAGAGCCACCAACAGGCCAGGTATTCGGGATATTCCTGCTTCAGCAGAGGTGGCTCAATCAGAATGACAGAGCAACTGATTGAGCCATCTGTGCTGAAGCAGGGATATCCTTAAAACCTGATGTGTTGGTGGCCCTTGACTGGTGATGGTCATCTCTGCTGTGACACATCATAACAGTACAGCAGTGTCAAACAGGATATTGTTAAATGATCACTTCCTCCTATTTTTGTTGTTTTAAAGTTTTTTTAGCCCCTATTTTACAGGGTGGAGGAGGGGGGTCTGTTCCTCAAGTCAACCGCCACTATTTTCAGCTCTGGGGACCCCCTGGTTCGTGAGATACTTACCAGTGATGTTACCGGGTTTAAATCTCCCGCAGGGGACACAAAATGGGGACACAAAATTCCAGCCAATAGGAAACTGCAACCTCATCAGTTGTGGCTTCCTATTGGATGGCCATGTAAATCCCCCTTTAGAAAACAGGAAATAACACTGGTAGCTCCACTAGTAAGTATCTCGGAATATATAGCTGAAAATAGCACGGCTCTGGTGGACCCCCCGCTTCCAATCCTGTAAAAAAAAGAAACCGAGGTTAGGGTGGATTGCTACTTTAAACTTCTCTGTAATTATATTCTTGAATGGGCACCATTTGTGGCATTTTTAAAGCAGTTTCAGAACAAACGTGATGGTAAATTCATTTTTACTTTAAAATGTCTCAAAACAGATGATTGCTCCTTTCTGACGCCCAACTTTCTAGCCAGGTCTGCCCACATTGCCTAGGCGCTGTAGGGCAGGTTGACCCTAATGGCAGGAGACATTTGGTTTGAGTGTCCACCTTGGCCTACATCAAGAGAAGTCTCTGGGAGCTGTTCCCTCTGCTTCCCTTCTTCAACCGAGAACCGGACTGGGTGGTGATGGGTTCTGCCTTGTGCCCAATTGCCTCGACTGACACTGACCAAGTGGCCAAGGAGCCCAGCTGCAGAAAGTCTCTGTAGTATTAGTTCCTGGGATCTTGGGTCATGGTGTAAGAATTTAGGAGGGTTCATTTCTGCAGATGGATTGCATCCTGCCTGCTTTGAACAATCCTGGATAATTTAGCAGCTGGCACCTGAGCTCATTATAGGGCCTCGTCATCACAGAGCCTCTCGTTAATTGATTCCTCTGACCATTGGTAATCGCTCATTATATTCACCTCATGATATTCCTGCTACAACAACTGAAGTTGTACAAAGCTTTGCAATTCATTTGAGCAGATCAAATATCTAATTTTGTAATGATTGAGGGAAGCAAAACGTCCCCTCGCCTTCTTCTTTTTTTTTTACATTGCCTGACAGCTAGATAGAGCAATCAGAACTCATCTTAATAAAGGAATGCTCTGTAATGGAAATAGAGACTTCCTAGGGAACAGAATAATTGATGTCCTGTAGCCTTGGAAGTTGGCATCAAATCGTACCGAGCAGAGAGCGAGGAGATTAAAAGAGCAGGCCAGCAGAACCAATTCACAGAAGAGTGTGAATCGGGACAAGCATGTGGATGACTGGTACAGAAAGTACAGATTAGACTTCAAGAAAAAACAAGTAAATGGCAAACTCAGGCTCATAAAGCAGCGATCGCCCGATTTAAATCAAAGGCGTTACAGTTAAAATCCCAGCATCCGATGATTTAATAAATGGTATAGACCAGGGGAGGGCAACTCCAGTACTCAAGACCCCCCAGCAGGTCCGGTTTTAAGGATAGCCCCAGCTTGAGCCTGTGGCTTAATCAGTGGCTTCAATATATTATAAGAAATGCTGCACACCTATAAAGCTAAAAAAAAAAATCAATACAACGACTGGTGCTCCAGGTCCGAGGATCTCTGTGTGATATTCCAAATCAATATAGTTAGGTTGAAGAAGCAAGGCACAACGGATTTGTGATATTGAAAATGTATTACCAATTGATTGACGTTTCGGCCACACTTGGCCTTTTTCAAGAGTAAATGCCATTTACTCTTGAAAAAGGCTAAGTGTGGCCGAAACGTCAATCAATTGGCAATAAATTGGCAATATCACAAATCCATAGTGTCTTTCTTCTTCTACCTAACTATATTTATCAGTGGCTTTCCGTTAGTAGAAACGGCTAAACAAAGAGAGCCTGCTCTCGAGATGACACGTGGCTGGCTCAGGCGATTTTATTCTTCACATCTCTGGTAGCGGAGTTGAAATAACTGGTTTAACACACCACCCCGTAATTATACATAGTGTACAATCGGAGGTGGACAGGCGCTGTGTTTAGATCACTTGTCTGGGAAATGTGCTGCAGTAGGTTCAGTTATGAATCCCAGTGACTTAGAACGGCGCTAAACAACAGTGATAGTGCAGATAATTAATAAAGTGCATTATAAGGTGAAACTGAAATGATTCTCAACCTTCACAGGGAATATGTACAGATTCCTTTACAAGTGGTATAGCATCCAGGGTAGGAAGGGAGCGATGGTATCAGAAACACCCTTTTGGGTGTTCCTGATACCATCGCTCGCTTCCTACCCTGTACTGCAGTAGGTTCAGCCTGGCCAACGATATTCTGCAATACCTGCAGAAACTCCCATCACTCAGAGAGCGATAGGAACACAAGTGATCCCAGTTGGAATCCTGCTGCCGGCGTCCTTGTTACGTTATCGTTCTCGGTAGAATTGTACAGTATGTGCCTCACCAGTTAGAGGGTCAATTCTTAAAAAATAAATGCACCAATGGATCGAACTTTTTTTTTTTTTTTAGATTTTGTTTTTTTTACGGTATATTTAGAAATGTAATGAGACGAGTCTCCGAAAATATATATCCAGCAAAACTAACGATGGTAGCAAACAAAAGAGCTGGTAACATTAACCTGACATATCCAAGGGGGTGCCTTTTTATATTAACCCTATGGCTGCCAAGGAGTTAAAAGGAGAGAGGCAAAACGGCACAGAAAAGGAACGGAAATTCTGTTTTGTTTCTCTAATGTTGTGTGAAATTTCTCTCTACAGATACAGGGCGAGAAAATGTTTCTGAGCCACTTAGGATTTTCACATATTTCAAACCTAAAATGTTATTAGATCTTAATCGAAGTCCTAATAATAGATACAGATAACCTGACACACAAACATGATACTTTTCAACATTTATTTATCCACAAATGATTCAACATTCAATATCCATGTGTGAAAAAGTATTGTATGTGAACCTTTATATTCAGTACCTGGTGGCGCCCCCTTGAGCAACAATGACTTCAACTAAGCGTTTCCTCTAACTGCTGGTCAGTATCTCACATCGGTTTTGAGGACTTTTGGCCCATTCCTCCTTACATAACGGCTTCAACTCAGTGACATTTGAGGGCTTCCTTGCTCACTTCAGGTCCTGCCACAACATTTCGATGGGGTTTTGGTCCGGACTTTGACTCGGCCATTCTTAAACACAGAATTTCTTCTTCTGTAGCCATTCTTTTGTAGATATGCTTATATGTTTAGAATCATTGTCTTGCTGCATGACCCACTTTCGCTTCAGCTCACGGACAGATGGCCTGATATTTTCCTCTGGAATCTTCTGATACAATGGTTGTGTCAATGATGGCAAGCTGTCCAGGTCCTGAGGCAGCAAAGCAGGTCCTGGCTATCCTTCCATGAACACCATTCTTGTTCAGTCTTTTTCTTATAGTTGAGTTATGAACACTCGCATTAGCCAATGTGAGCGTGGCCTGCAGATCATTGGATGTTACTCTAGGGTTCTTTGTGGCTTCCTGGATGATTTACCGGTTTGTTCTTGGAGAGCTTTTGGTAGGACGACCATTCCTGGGTGAGTGACTGTGGTCTTGATATTTCTCCATTTGGCTGACAGTGGATTGGTGGAGCCCAAATCCTTAGAAATGGTTTTGTGACCATTTCTAGATTTATGAGGATCAGTAACTGTTTTTCTGAGGTCCTCAGAGATTTCTTTCGATTGTGGCATGACGTGTTTCCATATACATGTATGGTGAAGACCAAACACACAAAGTTTCTGATCTTTATATAGGGTGGGGCCTCCCAAACTCACACCTGAAGATCTACCTAATTATTTAAACACCCGAATGTTATTGTCCCCTTTTGATTTAGCTGAGAAAACTAGGGTTTTACTTACTTTTTCACATAGCCTGACTCTTTATTACTCATTGTTTGTCTAATTCATACATCATTTTGTTTCAAACGTCATGGAATGGGTTAATATAAACCCTATTGATTATTTAAGAAAAGACTGGTTTTGATTCAAGAAGCTTATCATGGAAAAACGATGGAATTTCCTTAATTGTCATTGAGGTTCACAAACGTTTCCTCATCACTGTACATGTACAGGTATACATGGACTGTGAAAAAGAAATATGGTGCGCAGCTATTAGACCATTTAACTGAAACCCACTTAAAGTGATATTGTGTGATAACTGGATAAATGAATACAACCCTTAATTCTTAGGGTGTATAAGCATACAATCTCTGTAAATACAGTGGCGGCTGCAGCTGTTAGAAGGTCAGGGTGGCTCAGCACTCCGACAGCACTACAGACAGAAAACACAAAAAAACAGCGCAAACCGCATAGTGAAGTATATCAAATTATATTGTTCCGTATAAAAAGGTAAGTATTAGGCGTACATTGAGTAAAAAGAACAAGCGCATTGAGTGCTAAAAGCACAACGAGTTACCACTCAGCAACGGACATCAGGCAACACTGGATACCGCAGCAACAGGGATTCATGAGGTCATCATCACGTCCTCGGTACAGGATACTGCAAGAATCGAATCGATCCGGTGGAGCTGTCTCTTTTGGAGGAATATCCCTCCCAGTAGTGTCGGCAAGCGAGCTTTCGTCGGACTTCCGTGTCGCGTCCAAACGACGTCACAGCGACATGCGTCAGGGTCTTGTGGTACACGTTGGACGTAGAATGAGTCCAATAGATAAGAGTCCCGGTGCACCAATCCAATGAGGATAGAAAGTCGCAGCACCAACAATTCAATAAGCCACCATGCAGTACAGCACAAATAACAAGGGCTAAAATCGGACAGTAAAAACAACTAATCCTACACGTTTCGTAGCTCACGCTACTTCATCAGGGAATAGTTTGACAATGAATGCTGTCTACATTAAGTACACCTCCCTCCTTTCGTATTGGACAATATTTAGATGATAACCGCCAATCGAGCTGATACTAGGAAGGGTGTGGAGGGGAGGAGGAGTTACCAAAGCAGACCAACAGCTCACTGACAATCAAACACATTACACACATCATTTTATTTACATAAAAAAGGTACAAGCCTAAAATGAAAAGAGAACAATGTTAATAACATAATCTTTATCTAAAAAACGGCAAACAAATTTTAAAACAGAAAGAATAAAATACCAGAAACATAATCAAATTAGAGAGAGAAAGAAAACCCCTAATAAATCAATACAGAGCCCAGACGTCTATGTCCTCATTTAACCCCTTAGGGGACATTGTATTGAGCTTAAATATCCAGAACGTTTCTTGAGTGGAGAGTTTTTTTTTAACTCTGTCACCCTTTCTCCTATCACAAGGTATTTGTTGGATACCGCTAAATTTCAGACCTGAAGGATCCTTCCTTTGATGTAATAAAAAATGTCTAGAAACACTGTTTCTTATATCCACTTGGCGGTTATCATCTAAATATTGTCCAATACGAAAGGAGGGAGGTGTACTTAATGCAGACAGCATTCATTGTCAAACTATGCCCTGATGAAGTAGCGTGAGCTACGAAACGCGTAGGATTAGTTGTTTTTACTGTCCGATTTTAGCCCTTGTTATTTGTGCTGTACTGCATGGTGGCTTATTGAATTGTTGGTGCTGCGACTTTCTATCCTCATTGGATTGGTGCACCGGGACTCTGTTATCTATTGGACTCATTCTACGTCCAACGTGTACCACAAGGACCCTGACGCACGTCGCTGTGACGTCATTTGGGCGCGACCCGGAAGTCCGACGAGAGCTCGCTTACCGACACTACTGGGAGGGATCTTCCTCCAAAAGAGACAGCTCCACCGGATCGATTCGATTCTTGCAGTATCCTGTACCGAGGACGTGATGATGACCTCATGATTCCCCGTTGCTGCGGTATCCAGTGTTGCCTGATGTCCGTTGCTGAGTGGTAACTCATTGTGCTTTTAGCACTCAATGCGCTTGTTCTTTTTACTCAATGTACGCCTAATACTTACCTTTTTATACGGAACAATATAATTTGATATACTTCACTATGCGGTTTGCGCTGTTTTTTTGTGTTTTCTATACATGGACTGTATCTGAAGCGGGTGAAGTCTGTTCAAATCTTAGAGTTGGCTTTCCTTGGTCACCCAAATCTGATTGTCAGCCTTTCGGGATAGTGTCTTGTTTCCGACATTAAAATGACTGTAAGAGATGGATATATTATAGGGTAGAAAAGTTGAAGTCCGCAACACTCAACGGGCATAACGAGTACTTGCCCAAGGTGCTCGTGCATAGTAATTGGTCCAAAGAAAAGTCAAGCGGACTCTCCGAACTTGAAACTGGAGAAAATATTTGTATTCGACTGACAACGTTTTGGTCGACGCAGGAATCTTTTACCAAGGCAAACATATGTTCTCATCTTTTAACCCTTTACGTGCTGGGGAGGGGGGGGGGGACAGCACATCGCAGTCACACCGCAGTCACACAATCCCTGTGTCACTGACCCAGAACATGATCTCCAATAGAAACATTAACTTAAAACATATGACGTAGCTTTGTAGCGCAGTCTAGGGTGACTTGCTGCAGCCACTTTGCCGCCAATCAGTTCCCTGCCCTAAGCTTACCCCCAAGTCCCTTAACGTTAAGTCCTTGCCCTAACCCGTTACCCTAAAACCCTAACCTTAACCCCTTACCCTACAAAGCCAAACCGTAACCCCTTCCCTTGAACGAAATCACTAATGGTGAAAATATCGCTCAAACTCAAATATCAATATACATAAAAAACAGGTGCATAGGGAAATATATACGCTTTGAAGCACAATAAATAGTGACGAAGGTCACAACAGTCCCCTTAATAATTAATTTCTCTCCCTGTGCCTCAGGCAGAAAAAAAATAGATTGTAAGCTCCACGGGGCAGGGACCTGTGCCTGCAAGATGTCTCTGAAAAGCGCAATGTAAAGCTAGCAGCGTTATACAAGAACATGCTGCTATTATGAAATATTTATTAAAGTGTGGGAAAGCATTCTGCTAACCTATTCATGTGACCTAATACGCTTACTAATAAAGTTCGAGACCAAAAGACTGGAAACCGTGAATACGGAAATTGACAAATTACTTAACGATATAGATACAGGCCAAGAAAAACCTGGCTTTGAGACACTGGAAAAAAGGTTAAAAACCAATATTGACAAACTTACCACGGAGATAAAGGAAAGGAAACAACGCACGTTTATAAGAGACTTCATTGATTTCAGGGATAAGAAAATATTTAGGTGTAAGGTTAACCGTTCAAATCCTAAAACCAACAGAATCTTCCACCGAATGGGAAGCCTCCACAAGTGACATTGAGTCTGATACACCTTCTGGTCGCACAGATCAGGGGAGAGCAAACTTTTGGAGCTGCGCCCTCCTGCCTGCTCCCCATCGCTCTCGCGCCCCCCTTAACTTGTTTGACGGCATCAAGTGACGCCGCACGGTCACGTGACCCCATTTGCCATGGAGACGGACGTGTGTACTAGCATCTAATATATGTCACATACTCACTTCCTGTATTCCGTGGTACACAACCCATCTAGTTCCCGGCTCTACACTAGACGTCATTTAGTCGCTATACTCATGGGATGTGAACCTGCTTGCATACTTGCCTGCATCTGTATGGCACGTATGTGTGTTCACATATGATAACACAGTGTTTACCCTACTGCTACTTACCCTCCGTCACTCAGTCCATACCCGGGGATTTATTTTATTTAATGTTTATATTCACTATTGCTTACTTTTATCACTTTTTGTTTCGGCGTTGTTATTGATTACAATTAAAAGTTTATTATTTTTGTTTTTAGCAGTTTAGATGTCTTGCCACCATAGTTTACTATAGGTATTTGGTAGAGTTAGATACCTTAGTCCTCCCGTGGATAATATATATACTGTATGTATGTATATATATATATATATATATATATATATATATATATATATATGATATATATATATATATATATATGATATATATACCTGCCTAAGACATGCAGATGAGCATACAGTTGTATTTACATTTGTATATATATATATATATATACTCTGTTATTTCACCTTGAGTGCGTATTAAGGGGACTGTTGTGACCTTGGTCACTTTTTCTTGTGCTTCAAACCCCTTACCTTGAAACCCAGAATCGGAGAAGCCCTTACCATAAAATCCTTAACTCCTAACCTTACCCTCAAGGTAACCCCATAATAACTTATCTTAGTGGCGAGATGGCCAGCAGTGAGCTGGCTAAGTTGTCCCATTCTGCCGTGGAGCGCAATGATCCCATGACATGGTGGTTGTCGTGGGGCACTCAAATGCTTTAAAATTCTGAGAGTGCCTGTTGACTTTTCATTGTATATTCTAGGACAGATAAAAACTGTATACAGGATACTTATAAAACACATCTACAGAAGATGCGAGCTCACCTGGTCACAAGGTTGTGTGTAAAGGCCGCGTAGGATCTCCTTAGCACTGCAGCTTTAACAGCGATGCCTGATTCCTGTTGAAATATCTTTGGTTGCATACCTGATGGGAGTGAATGTGTCAAAATAACAATCTTATCCATGATTGGGGCTTGCCAGCAGCTAATGTGCATATGATACAGTTTAATGTCAGACTGCTTGCCTCCGACGTGAAGGCCATGTGGCTTTTTTCCAAGTCCTTCAAACGGCTACAGGCATTTTTTGCAAGCGTAGACGAGCTCCAGCACTTCACTGACCCGACTGGCTGCATTGAATGACCTGCTGCATCCCTATGACATAGACATCCAGTATCTTCGGGATAACACATTTGCCTTGTGTGTCATGACCAAAGCCCATCAACCTTCATTGGTACCCTGGCATAGGGGACACGTATTTGTTGGGTGGGTAGGAAAGCCGGCCTTCATAATCCTGTATTTTGTATACTATCTATAATGTGTTGTTTGTTTTACATTTTACTTTACCAATAGAAAGGAATAACCACAGTCAGCTGGTGAGAGAACATTAGTTCATTTCTCCATATTTATAACCGTTCTAGTTTGTGATGTGATCTGCAAAACTATCACTCAAAACGGCAAACGTGAACACTCCCACATCCAAGCAATTTCGCTGCCGGAAGGGCCGGCGACACACTGGCAGCGAAAGAGTTAAACCCATACAGCTTTTAACTCCATTCAAATGCCGAACCAGCTTTTCAGCTTCATGGGGGGGATACTGCATGGATATCTGTAATACCGTACCACTCACGAGGGGCTCCGTGCTTTTGGGTGCTGTCTGACGTTCCTTCTTGAGTTTGGTAAATAGATGATTTTGTATCTAAGCGGTTCTTACTATTTTTGTATTATTATAACTCGGTACCCCAGCGAATATGAACTTATTATGCAAACACGTTTTTAAAAAATGGCTCCCGTGTCTGACTCTTCAGAAGAGACCTCGGAAAGTATGTGGGTCGGCACAGCAAGGAAGTTGGCCAAATTAAAATATATACCTAAATATATATATATATATAGAGAGAGAGAGTTGTTGAGTAGTTTTCTCCAGTGCGTATTACTAGCGTTGCTGGGCCACTGTGTCTGAGGAGGGATTCAGCCAGTACGCAAATTAAATAACGAAAACAGGCTTTAGAAGGGTAGAAAAGGTGTTGACTCGATTACATCTCCGTCCTTTTGCCCCACGCAGCACGTGGCCTTCTGAGAACCCAACATAGGATTTTGCTTAGGACTAACCCATTGACATTCTGAATTCTTATCGGGTGTAAACAGCTGCTTGTTTGTTTAACATAAGTTTCCACCTGAATTGAGTGAGCATACAAGCAGTGCAGTAACCTCAAACAGCAACTGAGCAAATGCGTTTCTATTCATGGCTGGGTTGATGTGGAGTGTGTCCAAAAGGGCAGGAGTCCCCTGCAGCAGTCTGACGGCATTATTCTTGTGTGGTTGTCCTCATCGTTTTATCAGCAACCTGTTTCAGTTGATCCAAACGGCTCATTTACAGGTGCTTCGGCCGAAGCCAAGATGGACGTTGTGGTTATTTAATGCATACCTTATTTGTATAGTTCTATAAAACTCAATAACAAATACAATTCAAGAAATACAAAGAGCAGAGGAGCTGCACGGGGAATAAGCCACAGTCTGTTGTTGCAGCTTCCTATTGGCCTGAGATTCGGCCACCATTTTGTTTCCCCGGAGGGAGATTTAAACCTTGCACTGCTAAATATGTCGGGTACCATTTGGTTTGGGGGGGGCACTCGGTTGCCACCAATAAGGCAAGAGAGAGGGGGAAAAAGCAAGAGGAATTAAGGAAATTCCCCTTCCCAGTGCTATGATCTTTGCGCCCTCATTTGTGGATGGTCCTAGGTCAGCATTTCCTGAGACTTGTACTATATTCCCCAAATTGCTTTGCTTGTAGCACAATCTTAGCAGCTGCGGGATTTCTGTTTTCCGCCCGCACTGCTTTGCTGACCCTGTACAATGCATGTTCTGCGCGCGGTTCCGTCAGCGGAGAAGAGCTTGCGCTTGGCCGTGAAACTGCTCTATTAGCGCAGGCCAAGCTAAGAATGAACAGGGAACAAAATCATGGCTGGTTATTTCGAATTATTCCAGCTGATCATTTCTTTACCATTATCTGCAGTTGCACACATTCTGTGCGTTCAATAAACGGTGTAAGTAAAGAACCCCCACTTTTTATAAGCCTTTTTCTTTTTGAAATCCAACGTTGCGTTTAATTTTTTTTTTTTTTGACCCTTCTGCACCAAACGTTAGGACTGAATTTGTTGGCACATTCGAGACTGGAATAATGTGCCCATTTTAATTTATTTTGTTTTCTTCAAAATTGTGGCATATAAGAGCCAGTCCGGATTAGTGCATCTTTTGAATGTGTGCATTTTCATTGAGAGCTGCTGAATTGGCTTACATCAGTGTACTGACCTTGCACAATGCCCTTCATAGTAGAGAACGAAAGTCTACAGTGCCCTCTACTGGAGGAAAATAAAATGAGACTTAATACTTTGAAAATTATTTCAGTGCATGTGAACCTATTGATGAACTTTATCTGTATCTGTGCTTGCTCTCTCTCTCTTTCCTTCCTCTCGCTCTCTCCTCGCCCCTCTCTCTCTCCCAGACATTTGTAGACCTTTCTGAGACATGCATATGCACCACAAATGGTGTTTTTATTTACTGAAAGAAGTCTGTAACACAACTCAGAAGCAAAGTGTGAGACACAGTGCTCATTTGCATGTCATTACCCAGAATCCTTGGCGGCCGTGGAAGCACTGTTGATATTGGGGCAAGACAGGGTTGCAGACCTGTCTGAGACACACAAATGCACCACAAGTGCTATTTTTTATTTACTATATACCCTATGAACCTTCGATATTTTTACTGTTCTTTTCATTTGCGGAGCTCTCACACACACCTTAGGCCTGGGACATGGTGCAGGGAGCGGCGCTGGGCAGCGCTGACGCTCACGCTCTCCTGCTCAAGCAGGAGATTTTTCTTGTCCCTGCATGAGCACCAGCGAGCGCGCTTGTGTGCCGGGTGGGAGGCGGAGCGGGAGGCGGGGCTAGCGCTTCACGGCACCGACGTCACGGACTGCCATTGGCTTCTGGCAGTCACGTGACCGGCCCTGCGCTTCCCTAAGCGGGAAATCTAAAATTTCTCTGTCGGCTGAAATTCCACACGCCTCCGCACGCCTGCAGAAGCCCCGTCTAAAGCCGCGCTGATAGGGATAATGTCTCCCCTCAGCGCGCCTCAGCACGGTCTTTTTGACCATGTCCGAGGCCTCATTTTGAAGCCACTCTTGCAATAGTAGAATCACATTTTCTGCAGAGCTGTAATTATTTTTCTCATGATATCCTATTTTCACGTAACATGGTTGGTCAGATTAGTGTGCATCAGATGCCAGCTTGAATTAGTTGAAGAGGCTATAAGGGAACTTAATTATTTTATTTTTTAATACTTTTATTTTTACTTTGAATTTATTTTTTAGATTGTTTTAATGTGTGTGTGTGCTAATATGTGTTTGGCTCCATCGTTCCACCCACCGGTGTTGTACTTAGTTTCTGTTCTTTCTCTCTTCCTCCAGTCACAGCCCGTTCCGGCAGCACAAAACCAAAGATAAGCACGAGATAGACCGCATGACGCTCACCATGGTAAGATTTGGTGTTATGACGTCATATGTATGACTTCTGTCCAAAATGTTGTTTGTTGCAGGCAAACTGCGGCAAAAGCTGCTAAGTTGACATCAAGACTTACTTTCCATTAGTATTCTTATGCCGCTATTCAGTATACTACTGTATGAAGCCGACTTCTCCATGGCCAGAGAAGATGTTGGTCACATCCAGTTGAAAAGAGCTGACCTCATCTCCAGCACAGGGAAGATGTCGTAGAATATTCAGAATGGCAGAGGTTGTCAACTCCAGTCACCAAGGGCTACCAACAGGTCAGGTTTTAAGGATATCCCTGCTTCAGCACAGGTGACTCAATCATAAGGACTGAGCTACTGATTGAGCAACCTTTGTTGAAGCAGAGATGTCCCTAACACTTGGCCTGTTGGTGGCCCTTGAGGACTGGAGTTGACCACTCTGGCAATATGGGCTTTAGATCCCCCCGATCTGTTTATAAACCACCTTCTTTATCAGCTTGTTTCATTTTATATATATATATATATATATATATATATATGTGTATATATATATATATATGTATATTTATTTATTTATAAATAACGTGACCTAACCTCCCTTGTTTCTCGGTTTCCTTCCATCTAAAGAATGTTGAGCTGCCAGATTCCTTCACCCCAGAGCTGAAGTCCCTGTTGGAGGGTCTTCTCCAGCGAGATGTGAGCAAGAGACTCGGCTGTCAGGGATGCAGGTAGGTTTCACCTTCCCAATATCTCCTAAATACTCCCGGTTACGTTGTGCATTAAACGCAGCACGTGTATGAAGTCTTTACCTGTTTGACTTCATTCCAGGCTACTCTAGCATATAATTGATGGTCATAATTCTTTTTTTATTCAGTAGGAATGGGGGTTTGTTTGTATGGTACCAACAACCATGTACAGCGTGTTTTACAATAGAGACAAGAGAATTATACAATGGTACAGTTCAGGGGTATGTGCACCAAGTAAATATGAGTAAGGATTCCTGTCCCAAAGAGCTTACCATTTATGGGGTATGTTTTATAAGCTCCAAGGTCACCGGTGTCCATTGGAGCTTTCATGTCAGATCGCACGGACTGGCGATGTTGGTACGTGTAGAATATAACCCTATTGGGAGGCAGTGTGAGTGGAGTGCATTGTAGTGCTTGGCCAGGGTGTAAGTGAATATGGAAGAAGTTGTGGGGTTTTGAAGATAATGAAACACAGGTGGGGTTTTAGGAGTTGAAATGTTGGGAATAAAGGGACTTGACGAATGGTATGGGGCAGAACGTTTCGGAGGTATGGGGGCAGTGAGGGAGAAAAGAGTCAAGAGTGAGAGAGATATAGGGTCAGGAGGGGCTGAAAGGAGACCCGTTGTCCTTCGGTGCTCATGTACTAAATAACTTCATTTGTTCGTGAACATAAAGCAGCTACTTCTTCCCAAATTGCCTCCCTCGGAGACCTTCCAACCTGAGCAGTAACCGACAATGGGATATTTACATACATACAGGGGGCCGACCTCAAGAAAGCCGAAAACTCAGTGTATGTATTTGAAAAACATGTTAATCTAGGCAGATACATCTCGTTTTCACAAATCTCTTGGGTTTAGCAGAGAACGTACAGTACATCGCTTTCTGAAATAAATCCAGCTGGGGAACAAATTAGTTTTAGCTGAGAGTAAAAAGGGAAAGAGGAATTGCGTTGGGGTAACCCGGAGATGGAGTTAGTAGTGGGGATTCTGCCAAAAGCTTTATTTGGGAGGTCTTGTTTATTTGTTTTTCCCCGTTTCCTTTGCAGCGCACAAGAAGTGAAGGAGCATCCTTTCTTCAAAGGCATTGACTGGCAGCAAGTGTATTTGCAAAAGGTAATTGAGTTACTTGTATTACTGTGGCTGCAAAGCTGGGTATTTCGTGCCTGCAAACGACTGTATGGAAGGATTGTCACTGTGGCCACTGGCATGGCTTATATTTGCATATAGCAAATGCATATTATTTTCTAGATAGGTGGGTCAAATACGGTATTCACTACAACACTTCCGGAGAGCTGGGCCCTGACCTCTGGGGTGACTGCCCACCAAAAACATTGTAAATGCGCTGCCATGTTTACACACGAGCTGGCTTCATAAATGCTCCTGAATAAAATGTAGAGACATTAAGAAGCGATACAATACAATAATGTGCGTGTGCATGTGTTTGTGTATATCCATATCTATATTGGGAGCATGCATGTCTTGTTTTCTCAGTATCCCCCACCTCTGATCCCTCCTCGAGGAGAGGTAAATGCAGCAGATGCCTTTGATATTGGATCATTTGATGAAGAGGACACAAAAGGCATTAAGGTACAGTATGGCTGCCTGACTGCATACGGTGCACATTCAAAGTGGTTTTTTTTATTAAGAACTTACAAAATGTGGGACTTCTGTACCTCAGGGGCTATTGGCAACTTTCTTAAATATACTTGTGCATGGAGCTTTCCAAACCTCACATGTCTCTCTACGTGTGGGATGGATTCCACTGGAAAGAATGTCAATTCAGTTGGATATCCCAACGTAAGCAAGGGAGTCTGGGTAGCCGTGTTGCTCCTTTCTTCCATTAAATAGCAAAGCAGTGAGGGGGAGTAGAGGGTATGATACCTTTTATTGGACCAACAAGTAGTTTATATGTTACAAGCTTTTGAACCTCTCAGGGTCTTTCATCGGGTGACCCAATGAAGAACCCAGAGAGGTTTGAAAGCGTCTAACATAACTCCTTTTTGGGTCCAATAAGAGGTATCATACCCCCTACTCCCCCTCACTCCTTCGTTAGTAGTTAGATATCCCAGCGCGTGTTACAACATGCACATTAAATAACTTTATTTATATAGCGATTTCCTCCTAATGGGACTCAAAGCGCTTACAGTTACAAAAAAGGATAAAAGAAGAAAGCATTGAAGGTTATAAAGAGGCCAAACACAAGGAAAGATACAACACAGGGTGGGACGGGGCTGCAGCTATCAAGTGCCGGACAGGTTGTGGTTCATTAATTAAATGCCTGGCTAAATACGTATGTCTTGAGCCTGTGTTTATAGATTTCCATGAAGATCATATTCTCTGTAAAACAGCAGATAATTGTGTAGTAAATGGAAAAAAGATTAATTTCTTTCATAAAAGTCATACATTGAACTTTACGGATATCCATATATTGTTGAATTTAAGATTGAGGCATTTGATAAAGTGCTACAATCTGTTCTTTCTTTTTCTTTCTTTCTTTTTGGGAAAACCTATATTTCCACTCCTTTTTTTTCTTTTCTTGTTTATCTTTGGATAAAAGGGATTTAGATTATAAAGACCCAACATTGACATTCTCATTAAGTGAATGTAGCTTAAAGAAGCTTTTCATCTCTGGTCCTTCTATACACTACGACTACATAAACGCACATAGGGGGTCATTCATTAAACCACGGACCCTTCACGTCATTGGGAGTTTCCGTGGGATTGTCCGAATCGGGGCACTGTCACAGTTTAATAAATCACCCCCATACACCAAAGTTTTGGTGTTGTTAGCAGATTCTGAAGAAATTAGAGTTGCGTCTGTGTTTGCCTGAGCGATAATAATAATCACAATAATTTTATATAGCACTTTTCTCTCAAAGTGCTTCACAATTACAGTAAGGTGCGCGGTACGCAGCACATAGGAATGTTACAGGCACCGTCACTGCCCAGATGAGTTTACAATCTATGTTTTTGGTGCCTGAAGCACAGGGAGATAAAGTGACTTGCCCAAGGTCAAACAGAGCTGATACCAGGAATTGAACCAGGGTCCCCTGACTCGGTGTCATTGCTTACAGAGTCAGTGTCTTCACTCACTGAGCCGCTCCTTCACCTTATACATGGCAAACACCGATAGCTGCGGCACTTGTTCTGAATGCTGCCCCTTGTTGCACGTGGGAGCATTCTGTCTTCATCCAAGTATTTACCCCTCATCACACGGTTTATCTCTCCAGCTTCTTGATAGCGATCAAGAACTGTACAAGAACTTCCCTTTGGTAATATCAGAGCGCTGGCAACAAGAAGTAGCAGAAACCGTTTATGAAGCCGTCAATGTCGACACGGATAAAATAGAGGCCCGGAAGCGCGCCAAAAACAAGCAGCTGGGTCATGAAGAAGGTACAGTAGCATCTTACACACACTTCCCTGGGAAATATGTATAGATATGTTTGTGTGTGTGGGGGGGGGGAAGGTTCGGCAGGTGGGGAGGGGGGGAAGGTTCGGCAGGTGGGGAGGAGGGGGTTTTGGGCAGGTGGTGAGGGGGGCTTTGGGCAGGTGGTGAAGGGGGGGTTTGGGCAGGTGGTGGGGGGGTGTTTGGGCAGGTGGTGGGGGGGGGTTTGAGCAGGTGGGGGGGGGAGTCTCGGCGGCTCAACCGCTTTGTTACCTGGGAGAATAGGCAGCATGGGGCGAGTGAGGAGAGGGTGAGGTGCCCCTGAGTAGGGGCCGGTGCTGTGGGTGATGGCGGGGTTCCCGGCGGGACTGTTGTGGTGCCGGGCGCAGGACGGTACGGGCGTGGGGCGGTAGCTGGCAGGACATCCGTGGGTAATGCGGAGACCCGGCTGTACTGTGGGGGGTGGGTAGCTGGCGGGACGGGCGGCGACGCGGGTGGGCCAGCGGAAGTACGGGGGTGTTGCGGTTGCTGGCGGCACGGGCGGCGGTGATTCGGGGGGGGGGGGGCGGCGGTACTGGGGTGGGTACGGTCCCGGGGAAGGGGGGTGCTGGGGGTGTACAGGCGCGGGAGGTGGTGGGACTGCGGTGGGGATGGTGGTGGGGGAGAGGCGGTAGCCAGCGGGTGTGGGGTGTGAGGAGTTTGGCTGAGGCACAGCGGGGGTATTTTGGGTGAGGGGGTGGCGGGTGGAGTGAGGCAGGTCAGGACGGTATGGCTGCACGGGACCCACGGGGGGGGCGAGACACCGGCCAATGAGAGCCGTGGGAGGGCGGGCGGACCGACGGACCAATCAAATTGTCTACAGGGACGCACAAACAACACTTTCAGTTTTATATACTGTATATAGATGTGTGTATATATGTATGTATGTGTCTGTATATATAGGAACATGCCAACTGATTGACCCCGTGAGTGCCAGACAGATTTGTATTTGCTGTGTACCAGTATGCGCCGTTTTTCAGCATTTTATAATTTGTTGGGAGTTACAAAGTCAGCACCATAGAAAATATTTGACAATTCTAAAACAATATCCGAAACCTTTTTCGAATTTTGGAAATATTTCTGAAATAACGAAGAGGAAACCCTGTGAAACGGATGTTGACCCATTCTCCCATCTCTATTGCAGACCCTTCTAACAGTAGGGGTTAAATAGTGCAACCACCAAACAGACACGCGATTGTCTGCAGACATGTGCATGTCATCTAGCCATGGGGTAGCCAACTCCAGTCCTCAAGAGCTACCAACAGGTCAGGTTTTTCAGGATATCCCTGCTTCAGCACAGGTGGTACAGTCGAAAACTGAGCCACTGGTTGAGCCGCCTGTGCTGAAGCCGGAATATCCTGAAACCCTGACCTGTTTGTGGCCCTTGAAGACTGGAGTTGGCCTCCCCTGGAGTAGCCCTCCTTTACTTCTTGTTAATGGCGCTGTGCAAAGCCCTTGTCTGTCTCTTTTTAAAGTCCAACATGAGATTTCCAACGATTGCGCATCCTAAAATGACTGAAGACGCTGACTGCCCTTAATAAGAATAACGCCATTCTCTCTGCTGCAGATTACGCACTGGGGAAAGATTGCATTATGCACGGCTACATGTTGAAATTGGGGAACCCGTTCTTAACACAGTGGCAGCGGCGTTATTTTTACCTCTTTCCAAACCGACTTGAATGGAGGGGAGAAGGAGAATCTCGGGTAAGATCACGTGCACTGTACGGGCATCTGTGTGCTGTATGCAACTGTAATCATAGCAAGGATCAAAAAAGCAGTAAGACTGGGTATTTACAGAGCAAAGCCCAAAGATGTAACATTTCTGGCTTCATGGCACGGGGGGGAGGGGGTTCCCAAAGCTTTGTGCCTTGTTGTGTGGTCTTTATGCTCTGTTTTTTTTTGCAATGGTTATTTTTGTTGGTATTTACAGTGTCTGTTTTCCAGGCTGAGTCCCCTGTGCCACTGAGCGCGCTGTGCTTGAAGCTTGAAGAGGTTGCTTCTAGCTATCTATATTTTTATGTCCTCGCTCACGCTCACCCACGCTTGGCGCTTGCACAATCAAAAAAAACGAACTTTGAACGGCTTCCCTGCAATGACACCCCCTCCCTCCCCCCTCCCGCATGCGCTTGCGAAATTGCAAGGACACCCGGCGCTCATGCTTGGACAGTTGGTGACGTCACCGCTCTCCAAGCATGAGTGCGGTCAGCGCCAGCGGGGACTCAGCCTTAACCTTTGTGTGTTTAGAAAAGGATGGGATCTCCCCGTAGACCATTTTCGTTACACATTTATTGATATTTTTCATTATTAGGAATAGAAATGTATTTTTAAAATCTATGAATGTTATTTATAGTAAATCAAGAGAATTTTTCAATCCCCTCCAAAAAAAAAAAAAGTCTGCTTAGAACACATGTTTTGAATCATTTGGCTGCACGACAATTATTTTCTAATGTATGTTTAACATAGATATATATTTAGGCTATTTAAAAAAAAAAAAAAATATGTTGGGCTATGCATTTCCTGGAAAAGAATTCACTGAAATTAAACATCTTGGGTTTTCAAATAGTTGAATATTCAGTAATAGCTGGAAATCTGCTTAGAACACACATTATGAATCATTAGGCGGCACTACCAGTATTTACTAATGTATGTTTAACATACTGTAGATGTATATATTTAGGCTATTTAAAAAAATATACAGTATATATATATACATATATATATACATACATACATACATATATTTCCTGGAAAAGAATTCACTGAAATGAAACATCTTGGGTTTACAAATACTGCAGTTAAATATTCAGTAATAGCTGTGAATCCATCAACCTAATGCGCGGCTCTTCAACTCGTTTTCCCAGCAGAAGGGTTACAAGCTTATGGTAATTTAATTTGATATATGAAAAATGATTATATTGAAACATTTGACAAGCATTTATACCATCTGTACCATATACATTAACTTCAGTTACCAGTGACTGTCCGTGTGCCAAACGGCCCTTGCCTAAGGAACTGGTATGAAATGACCAGGTGCAGAGTCCAAGGGTCACATCACAAGGCTCTTTGAGGGCTTGATTTGACCCATGGGCTGCCAGTTAAAGAGTACTGACCCAATCTGTCACGATTTGATATTTAGTGAAAGCCAGATAATCATTGGAGATCATTAAAGCAGCAAAAGACGTAGCACTGCACGATTTGTCCACTTTTTTTATTTTTTTATTACAGGTTTGAAGCAAGCGGTCTCCGGAGCTGAACTGTGTTCATTTCAGCTCCGGCTTCCTGAGATATACGTGGGGGGGTGCCGGTATCTCTGCTCGGTTTAAATGTCCGGGTCACGCGGGCCAATAGGAATCTGCTACGGATGATGTCGCGGCTTCCGATTGGCTCGCAGGACATTTCAACGCCAACATTTCATTAGCCACACACGTTCCCTGGCTGCAGAGATACTGGCACCTCTACGGAGGTGTGTATCTCTGGAAGAAGGGGGGCCCCGGAGCTGAAATTAACAGAGCCCTGCTCCCGAGACCCCCTGCTTCAAACGTATCATTAAAAATGACATTGCGCAGTGCTATATGTAAGCTGCTTTAACATTCATACTGGAGATCTGCAGTACCTACCTCCACCCATCTCCATCTTTATTATCAGTGCTTTAACTGTGCTGTTCAAACACGTTGCTGTTCCCGGTGTAGTCCAAGTTTCAACATGAACCCCCTGTATTGTTTGACGTTCATGGCGGTATTGTTTCTCATTTAGGAACCCTGGCGTGTTTATAAAAAAAAACATCAGCTGGTAAGGCGTGAGTGGAATGACCATAGCATTTCCCGAAAAGATAATGCTATAGTCGAGTTGTGATCATGTTTTAGAGCTGTCGTTCTAAATCGTAGCATTACCCAAGCAGACTATCCCTTCAGTGTGTCACCCTAAAAAGAAAGGAAACAACCTCACAATACAATGATTGCTGAAACAACCTTAACCAACAATGTGACTAGTTGTTAGATCGATGGCATCTTTTACGTCTGCTGTAATAAACGGTAGTATCCCCTTGTTTAGAACTCTTTGTTGCCAGAGGAGCCAGAAACCTGTGTTTCAGGGAGAGAAAGGGTGCAGAAGTGTTCTAGCTGCAGTTTTATAAATATACATTCAAAGAACTGCCCGAAATGCTCTTTTCAAGATCTTTTTGCTTTGCAAGTGTGATGGTCATCTGAAGAAAAATTTAAAATACCTTCTGATTTAACGATCACTCAGACTACAGTGCTGTAACAAATTTGTTATATATATATATATATATATATATATATATATATATATATATATATATATATATATATATATATAATGTGTGTGTACACACACACACACACACACACACACACACACATATATATATATATATTTATGTTGTCAATACCAAAAATGAGATGATTACCGGTACCAGCAATAAAGAGAAGTAAAGTGAATCCAAATCTTACTTTATTGGAACATAAATCACACCCAGACCTGATGTTTCGGACCCCAGAGAGACCTTTATCAGGGCTGAATATATATATATATATATATATATATATATATATATATATATATAGTGATTGTGTGCTGGGATAGACAGTTGTTACATCTGTGTGCAATGCATCACCGGAAATTATATCACTACAGAGCACAGAGGGCACAGAATTTCTATAAATCCAATGATACGGCATAGTATAGGATAATGTATGCAATAGGACCACTTCCACTCCCTGTGAATATTGTATCCTCATGTGCCTTCCCAGGGTATAGTAGCTGAAGGTTCAGGGCATCTCCCAATAAGACAGTTTGACTCCCTGCTAAATGATTCTATGCCAACAGCCAGCTAAGGGGGAACACAACTAAAACAGACTGGCCTGGTTTGAATAATGTAATCTTCCATTGTCCCTGCGTTATTTCTGACAATGCACGTAACGCTGCTCTGTGCTCAACCACTTATGGTTCATCTGAGATCAGCGGGAAAGGTTAATTGTTTATGCTGTACAATTGTCCAGCATCCCATATGCCAAGCAACAGCTCACGTGCCAGATCATTTTCCATCTCGAGGTCTTGAACGAGATGAATTGGCTAATAAGAAATTATGGAGAAAAGTGTGTACATTATATAGACCTCCATCCCACAACAAAAGGGAAAATCGTATGTACATATCAGTGCTGGGATTCAGCAATGTCGCATCCTTTTGGTTTCTTGCATCCTTTCTTACAGTTGATGTGCAGTATTAGCATAACCCCATGTGAGAGTGTGTTTCATAGAAATTATTTTCCCCTCAATTAGATCACCAGCCCAATTGTGATGCTTTCTCGTAGATCCCGATTTGTAAACATAACCACGTCTGTACTGTCTCCGAGCTCCAAATTCTTATTGCTTGTTTGTTTTTTTTATTTTGTGATCCAGCAAAACTTATTGACCATGGAGCAGATTGTATCTGTGGAAGACACCCAGATTAAGGACAAGAAATGCATTTTGCTGAGGATCAAAGGAGCAAAACAGTTTGTCCTGCAGTGCGAGGTAAGACTTCACTTTTAAGACATGCCCCATTTTTTTCTTTACACACACATTGAGATCTGACACACAAATTACTTCATCAAATAAGACTGTGATGTGACGTTTGTAGTTCTAATAAAGACATCATTTTAATTCAGTGGATTGTTTCAGTAACAATGTGTGAATTATAATCACATTGAATTGCAACATACTACGTTGTGTTTCTGCTATTTAGAACTTTAATTAAAGCAAACCTACATTGTGCGACGCGCCAAACTGCAAAGCGGCAGCCTGCAGAACAGACTTGAGAATTTGTTCTCGGCACCCGAGCGGTTCAGCCAATGAGGGCAAACTACTCCGCCACTCCTCCTTGTCTCCTTTGGCCGCCTCCCGACTTCAGTTCACGTGCCGCTTTGCCGGATCGCAGCAGTGACGTCACCGGATCGCGCGCAGACCCAGCCAGAGCTGGTATAATCGTAGCCTAAGAGAGATACAATGGCTGGATTATTGGTATACAGATGTAGCCAGAGTAACGGTATGTGCTGCCGGGGGAAGCCGCAGAATCGTGAACGCGGCATCAGCCAGCAGCAGGACATTTTCTAGTGGGGTGTCCGGCAGACAGCCACAGCTTTACTGTCCCCGGGGCCACCGGGTTTTGCTTTTCTTCACGCAATCTCCGAGGACACAGATTCTGGTTACATCTGTAATATTTACCAATCTGGCAATATGACTCAACAATTGTATTAAAAGATAGACACGTGGTCAACATATTAAGACCTAATTCAACATTTCTAGTGGACTCTGCAACGCCAATTTCCAATATAGTTAGACACCTAAATGAACCAAGTAGATTTTATTACAGTACACTCCACCAACTACATCTCTGCTTGTATCTTTCCCCAGAGTGATCCAGAGTTTATACAGTGGAAGAAAGAGCTGACCGAAGCGTTCACCGAGGCACAGCGGCTGTTACGTCGGGCCCCGAAATTTCTGAACAAGTCTCGCTCTGCAGTCGTAGAGATCTCCAAACCACCACTCAGCCACAGAAATAGCAATGGTCTTTAGGTGGCAAGACAGGACCAAGAGTTCTTAGGGATAACTACTTATATCACCTTGTCTAAGGTCCTCAGAATCGTTATTAGTTACTCGTAAAGGCCTTTAAAGGCAAGGTGTACATAGAAGAAGATTTGGAGGCCTGTATTGTCTACGGAGGACAGGACTTAACGTCTGAAGTTTACAAGAGGGTCTGAGGCAATGAAGAGATGAATATTCACTAACAGAAGTTTTGAAAGTTGCCAAATTTAGTGATCGCTCATCGTTCTCATGCATCAGTGTATCCTGAAGATGCGCAGAATGGCCTGCCTCTTCGTGCTGAAGAAGCAAAGAAAGTCAGCCCCTGCTTTTCTTTTGGCATATGCATGCTTTGGTATATGCCCAACAAGAATATGAAATGGTTATTGCAGTAGTTGCTTTTACGTTGATTTTTACGTCCAAAACTCAGCCTATCCCGGGATGTTTTATGAAGGCATTGCAGCATTGTAAAAATATTCTCCAGATGATCGCTTTCCTGAGTGTTGCCATATTTCCTCGTACCTTTTTTTTGGGGGGCCTCCCAACTTGCACTGTTGACTTTATATAACTGGCAGTGTGATGATACTTTTATGCACTTCAGAGTACTGACTTTTAACTGTCTTGTGATTACAAGCTGTAGATACTTCATGGGAACAGCATACCCAGAATATTCATCCAGTTCTATGTGTTCACCAGTATAGTGGCTACCACTGTCTTGCTTTGTATGAGGATATAAATAACATAGTCGAGTAATTATCAGTGAACCCGGAGTGCATGGTAGCTTCGTCTAGTGGTCTTTTAGCCAGTCAACAATTTTAGCACAGTTATTGAACAGGTCTTATTCTTCAGATACGTTTACAGTAAATATAAAGACAGTTGTTTTTCCATTTCAGGTCAATTGCACTTATTTTTGTTTTCAAGTCCAGTTTGTGCTCAAGTGAAGAACGGGTGAGAACGTTGGATAATCCCGGGACACGCTCCGTGCTGTAACCCAACTTCAATCCTTCAGATGTATCCTGTAGGTTCTCTTTCAGCTTTCACAAGGGGGGATGTTTGTTGCAGCATAACACGTTCCTGTCCTTGCTCTCCCAAGTGTTCGTCATCCACAGTTTTAAGGAACCGTCGTTCTGTCATCCTCTGCTAGGAGTCAACAAATTCAGACCTAAGAACATTTACAACAAGACTGTGAATCCTGGTGGTTTCATCTTGGCAAAATAGGACAACCAGTCTGTTTTGTGTAAGTTCCTATTACATATATGTGCTGGGTTGGAACATCTACCCTCTGGAAATGCTTAGCACTCATATTAATGGCGACTCTGCCTCAACCGTTTTGCTTTGGCTGCTCTTGACGTTCAGCGTCCCACCCGTCTTTTCTTTTCCCACGAAGTGCAAAGTGCCAATGGACTCGAACTTGATAGCGACCTATTCCTATATTTAACTGAAACTTTTGCGTGTAACTGTAAATATTATTTAAGAATTAGCTACTCGAAAGAAAGCGTGGATACAACCCGACAGCCACCGCTATGTTCTACATGGCATGAGTTCTGTCAAAACGTCTTCTGTTAAACATTGATACCTTTCCTTGGTTTGGCTACTGCAGTGGTACTCAACCTACACCATTCAGGGAAGAGCCTGTTCTGTTGTTTTAAAACTCACGGTTATGTTTTTACCGATGTGCGGTTTTCAACATGTGGTTGATTAAGGGAAAGTTACGTGTGGCACCAAGTTAAAGGTTGAGTATCACTGAACTACTGTGAAGTATGAATCCACGTTTGTACTAAGATCACATGCAGTGTTTGGCATGAACACGCAAGCAATTGTTAAATGTTACTTTGTAAAGGGAACACTGAAGCCCCATTGTCTGTAGGTGTACACCCTACCATGCTTTTCTAGCCATGGCAAAAGATACCCGAAAATATGACAAAATAATTGAAGTCAAGCAAAAACAAATGGTTACAAGATAAAATCTTTTCTGTTCTACAACAGCCTTTCAATTTCATATAAGGGTAGGGAAGTGGTCAGGACATTAGAACAGGACATTGGGCTGTGAGATCTGTCAGTCCAGCACCTCTGACCTTGCAGAAGTCTGGTTATCACTGTACACATGTAAATACTCAGCAGTGTGGATACAACTGGTACAGGCCTCTTGCAGCAGGTGTGTTTGCATGGATCTGACCATAGCACTTTACTTTCAATTCCATGAATTCCCGAACATTAGGTAATCAAACATCATACTTTACAGCTGATCCGCTTTTCTTTATTTATTTACTTTTTATTTTTGCACTGTACTTCAAGAGTTACTCGTAGCCATATTCACAGTGGATTCACAGTGGACAAGAGTGTGATGACTGTTACTCAGCACTGATTTGCAGTACCTAGGTATACTGCACTGCAATAAGATATATAATTAGTTATTCTTCACTGGATTAGTAACATGTACCTGTTTTGCCGAGCACCTTATTAGAAAAATTCAACTGTTTTATTATTTCGATCTGATGTCATTCACCGTGAACCAATAAATAGAGTAGTTTATGGATTGAATCCATACTTTACAGACTACCCAATTAACTAGTAAGTATATATATATATATATATATATATATATATATATATATATATATATATATATATATATATTCCTAACTGGATAAAGAGTGTTAAAGTAGGTCAGGGATGGCCAACTCAGTCCTCAAGGGCCACAAATAGGTCAGTAACTGAGCCACTGATTGAGCCACCTTTGCTGAAGCAGGGATATCCTGAAAAACTGACCTGTTGGTGGCACTTGAAGACTGGAGTTGGCCACCCCTGTAGTAGGTGCTGGTTTTGGTGCATTGATGCAAAATAAGCCACTGACTGACAATAAACAAGGGCCGACACACTTCCAAAGCACACACTGTGGACTGGGTACATGATACCACCCTACCTACAGTAAAACAAGGTTTGAGGTTGTTTAGTCCAATCTTTTTGAAGTAGCCTGGTCAGCACATGGTTGGCAGACACCGAATGAGTTACAGGTCCCGCCAAAAAAGGGAGAGTGTAACAAAAGATGATGCCAACACTTGTCCATTTAGAACAAGTCATACTACATATACAGATGTAGCCAACATCATAGAACCCATTAACGAGACGCTGTGCGTCAAAGCTGGAGCATTATATATAACGCAATGTTTGGGTGCGGTGCCATTGAAACAAATGTTGACATTTGCAAAATGTTGCGCCTTGGGGTGTAATGAAATCACGTTGGCTACATCTGTTCTTCAAAGTTGACTTCCTGAGAACATTCTCATCCCAAACAGAGGTAGCTAAAGTACAGCAGAGCTTAGCGTTACTTTGTTGGCTCTGATCTTGTAAGCACTTCAAGGCTGTTATGTTTTTGTACACATTCACTGCAGAAGGGGTCTTGGCAACAGGGCTCAAGTTAAAATCAAATCCAACTTAAGTTCGGTTCATGTGCAGGTCCTGGAGACAGCCAGTTGTAAGTGTACATCTAAAATAACGTGCTGGTTTGACAAATGCTACCATTACCTTATTTTGTAACCATTTGCTCGGTTGCCATTATTAAACCGCTTGCTGCAACTCATCAGAGGGTTGAACACCAATAGAGAGGAAACATCGAAACGCAATGCTGGTCCAGTCGCTTCCTTCATGTCAAAGACCTTATGGTATCAGCTCCATGCTATTCAGCACATCAACTTGTGTGGAGAGTGCATGGGTTCTGCTTGATTCATACTGTATTTTTCATACATATACAGTAGGCTTTTTATGATCTTACAGGACAGTTGCCAATGTGAATTAACTGAGAAGAAGAAAACATCCACATCGGATTACACAATTGTTAGGGAACCTTTGACGAGGTCACACTTGTATTTGCTACTGAAAAAGCCATTATTTATTTGCCTTGGGATATTAAAAGGCACCATGTCACGACCAGCTCGTCCAATATTGAAGTCAAATACTAGAGAGAACAGCTATGCCTACCAGTGACAGCTGAGTCTTACATCCTTCGCTCGTCTTACTGAGCGGTTGCAATGTTTTTAGTCAATGAAAGACTGTATTTCTCCAAACGAAAGTGAGGGCAATAAAAAAAAATATATCTGTGGTCCTTTGAAGACCAAATCCTTGTTCATGTGCAATAGTACGATATTCTCCCAACAATGAGATTCACAAACAATAAAGCACACGGGCTATTTTGGGCAATGGCACAATGTAGCCCATTATTTTCTTGGTTAACAAAGAATCAGAGGGGTGGAGTGGTTGGGGCAAAACCTACACTGTACAATTAAATACAACGGCTGCATTATGCCCCAAGGTGCCGACACTTTTCACACGCATAATATTTAACTATATTCTTAATTGAAAGTCTGTATAAGCAGGAAGAGAAGTATGCTTGTATTGTTTACTCTCGTGCAGACTTTAGGCCAAATCTGTATTCGCTTTTCCATGCAAGCGGTTTGGCTTGAAAATGTCCATACATGGTTTTCAATACCTGTGGCAATGGCGTTTAAGGCATACAATATTGTGAAAGGGGGAACAGCTCTCTGTTCTTCGTGTTCAAATTCCTTACTAATGTGGATGGCTGGGTGCTTGTTGACTGGCCGCTAACCACCTCTGCGATCAACCGAGTAATGGTTCAGTAGTTACTCACAGCACTCGTTCAAGGAGTCTGAACCACTGGTCTTCCAACCAATGGAGTTAAAGGCCCGGCATTGGAATAACGTGATGGGAATGCATTAAACTTGCGTTAGCATCATATTTTCCAAGCAAAGACTTCTCTGCATTTTGCCAGAAGGTCCAGCTGAGGTATATACATACTTACATACATACACATTGAGTGGATCATTGGAGATTTAATTAAAAACCAGTGACACTTGGCAACATATTGGATTTGCAATACAGTGAAAGTGTTCATCGTGCGTTCCTTTCTGTAACATTTTAATATCTGTATCATAAGTGATATGTTTAATATTCTTTCCAATGTCACATCATACACCCGGTCATTGGGTAATTACATGTATTATCTCCCACCTAGATAAAATTACAATACTGCAGTGGTTTGCATTGTAAATGACAATGCCTGTTTAAAATGTCCCTGCAAAAAAATGAAAACAAAGACGTACTAATATATAATTGCAACTGCAGACTGACAAGAGTGTAATAGGGATTAAAAAAAGAAGTAAAATCAATATGAAAATATATATATTAAACTAATTGGGAAGGAAGCTTTATGGGAAATTACATTGCACTGTGATCTTTGTTAACCAAGGACATGCTACATTTCCAAAATGTCTTTCGTTTTACAGTAAATCGCTTCCTTGAACAGCAACATGATCAGTTGTGACATTCATTGGCAATCGAGACTAGACAGTAAATCTGTATACAACTTTATCCTCTTTTTGGTGTTTCCACCATTCAGGGGCCTTTGTGACTTAATCCCAATGTTTAGAACAGGGGTGCTCGACTCCATTCCTCAAGCCCCCCAACAGGTGAGGTTTGCAGGATATCTCTGCTTTAGCACTGGTGGCTCAATCAGTCCCTGCTTCAGCAAAGGTGGTTCAATCAGTCCCTGCTTCAGCACAAGTGGCTCAATGAGATTGAACAATTCCAATCTGCGGGGCAACAGTTTCAGGCGAGGAGAATCCTGCTTGTGCAGCCAACACAGACAAACAATTTCTTCAAAGCGCAGGTCTCCTCTAAGACAGAGATACAAAGCAGAGTTCTACTCACAAGTTCATAATGAAGTTCTCCATTTATTGTGACAGCCACAAATCGTGGAAAAACACAATGTCAGGTCCCATATGGAACTTTCATCAGGATGAAAGTTCCATATGGGACCTGACATTGTGTTATTCCACTGTTCTTAGCTTTCACATTAAATTGAGAACTTCATTATGAACTTGTGAGTAGAGCTCTGCTTTGTATCTCTGCCTTAGAGGAGACCCGCGCTTTGAAGAAATTGTCAATCCGATTGAGACACCTGTACTGAAGCTGTGGGAAACTGACCTGTTGGGAGGTGCTTGAGGACTGGCGTTGTGCGCCCCTAGTTTAGAGCATTTTCGGGCCATCGCCGTCACTTGGCATTTATAGAAACCAACAAAAACGTAACCTGCGTACTTGCGTCTTTCAACACCAAATCCATTGGAAGCCACAGGTTCTGAGAACTGGGCATCGGCAGACCCATGACTGGTATGAGACGTTTCACCATTGGTGCAATCTGTTTTCTTTTACTGCATTTTATCTGACCCGACTGAAAACAGAACGGAGGAATGTGAAAATAAGCAGGAGACCGGAGTTAGAAATGAATGTGTCGGTGCCACAAAATGCGGACTGATTATAGTGCCGTGATGCTGCTTTTATCTGTCGGATCATTACAGAACGATACTTTCTTAACCCTAGCTGTGCGCGGGCCTGCGCACGCATCTCCCCTCGGGGCAATGCTGTGCAGGCCTTTGGCAGTGAAGGCGTTAAAAAGCAAGGCATGATCCTTAACTGTATTTGCCTGAAGTGATCCATTGCCAAGTGTTTGTACTGGAAGAGTTTGCTGTGCCAGCCAATATATCCTCTCGTGTAGAACAAGGTGAATGTGCAGTTCCACTGCATGCTAAGGAAGGAGGGGACATGCATTGTATCATTGCTTCCTCACTTCTGACCAGCTTCTGTGTGTCCCACCACAACTACCCACCCACGCTCCTTAAATCATCCCCCTGCTGTCGTATCTCTGTTGTTCCTATTGCATACTGATGTACATATTCCATCCATCGTCATGTAGAAACCATATCCCCCCCCCATTAAAAAAATAAATAAATAAAAAAGACCTTGTGCATATTCATTTTATTATTTTGTTTGAAACCAATCATTATGGACTCGGCTGTATTTTGGTAAATGAAGGTAGTTATGTAGGTATAGGACAAGAGTTATATTTTAACAAGAGTTCATTTTATATTATTTATTAAATCCATGCATTTCTTCAATGTTGCTGACATTCCATATAATTGATTCTTTATCTGTATAGTTGGTTATTTAAGGTGTGCTGGCAATTTCATTTTAAGTAGAACTATGAGCTTTATTCTGTTTTTCATAAATAAATGCCAATTGAACCCTGAATGCCCTGTCCTGTTTGCCATTTTTGTTGTCCTCATTATATGATGTATATCTTAAGATTTGTGGTTGCTGGTCATTAAAGAGACAGTTCAAGCGGCACGTTAATATGTAGCCTTTGATTGCCAATCGATTTAGTTCTTCCGTGATCGATCAGCAAAGATCCTGTTTCCCAGGGTTCACTAAATGGCCGCCGTACAGTTTTAATCAAGCATTCAGTCAGTGTAACTCAACAGCTACAAGATAGTCTTATCTTACTAAGGTAACATCTATTGTTGGGAACATTGGCAACAAATGATCACAAACAGGAAAGTGTTGCCAAGATATTACACTGGTGGGGATGTGGGCTAAAACCTGCTATAGAAATCAAAGGATGCTCAGTATATAAAAACATTAAAAATGTAATTAAGAGTTGAATATAAATTTTAAAAAAATTGAGTACGTTTGATCTAATACCATGGAACTGTTATTTAAAAAAAACAAAAAAAAAACACATGCAGGATATTGCATGTTAACCCAATTATTTAGCTATATTCGTGTTTTCCTACCTTTTTTTTGGTTAAGGAACGGAAAGTGACATTCTGAGGAACACACCAGCATCTGTAATAGCAACTCTGTGATCAAATGCATTGTAAAATCTTCTATATTTGATGCAATTTTCAAATGACTATAACATTGCAGGGTACCCTGTTGGAACACACTGAGCTATGGCGATGTGCTGCATTACTGGCCACATTCTAACAAAAATGCACACATGGCTCCTCCCATTAATGCAAAATGAGCTATTTTGCTTCTGACACAGAAAATGTAATTTTTATAACCACATCTATAATGTACCAATACACACTTGCAGCTCAATATGAGCATTGATATTAGCGTGAAAGACTGTATATTACCACTGGTGGGTCTCTTGCTTTAAATGGGTTGTAATGTAATCTGGAGTTGTTCATTGCAGGTCACGTCTACAGCTTGTACTTAAAGTTACCAAACATGGGCACTGTCCACACACACATTAATACCCCATCCAGTCATAATGAGCAGGGCTTTCTATTTTTAGTTAGGATACGCAGGTATGATACAAACCTGAAAGTATATAGTGGTTTATACATTCTTAAAGCCGCAAAACGTGAAAATTTCTATATGGTTTAAAAATAAATAAATATATATATATATATATATATAGAATCCAATGCACAGCCGGCACACCATATGCAAGTAAATAAGTTTTGGTGCTTATCCCATAAAGCAATAACAGACCATACGATACCGGTTGCAACACGACATCAAGGGACAGCACGCAGGTAAGTAAATCAAAAATGTTCTATATTTGATAGAAGACACAAAAACCGACGTTTCGGTCCCCCAGTGGGACCTTTCTCAAGGTGGTGCCTTGAGAAAGGTCCCACTGGGGGACCGAAACGTCGGTTTTTGTGTCTTCTATCAAATATAGAACATTTTTGATTTACTTACCTGCGTGCTGTCCCTTGATGTCGTGTTGCAACCGGTATCGTATGGTCTATATATATATATATATATATATATATATATATATATAATATATATATATATATATATATACTGTATATACTGTATATATGTATATCAGTTCTGTAGTATTAGATAATAGTATGTGTGTATGTATATATTTATATATATATATATATATATATATACAAACACATTTTTAATGATTTTTTTAATGTAATGAGCATCCTTTGATTGCTATAGCAACCATTTAGAAACTCGTCCACATCCTCTTTTGAAACAGGCTGTCTCAACCTTTGGCAACAAAGTATCACAAACAGATCTGTTGCTGTGTTGCAACAGCAGCCTGTCTATTACTCTGAAAGCTGTAACAATGTGTTACCCTTCGTAATATAATGTTACATATCAGCTGCAGCATTTTACAGACTGAAGCAAAAAGTTAGAAGGCGGCCATTTCGTTAGGCACACGATCGGGATTTTGACAAGATTTATAACAGGAGCACCAAACTGTTGCCAGCTTAAGTACAAATGTAGCATTATACATTGTCACAGGCTTTACATATACAAATAAGAAAGAGAAAGGGGGGGATGTAGTATTGCTGCTTTACATAGAAACACAAAGATGCAAACGCCCTTTTTGATGGTAGAATAACCGCACACACAAATCTAACAGACTACACAATGAATATCCAACAGCGTAACATCTGCAGACCTGTTAAGTGGAATGACGTACTTAAGCGACCAAGGTCCAGATCTACAAAGGGTGCTAAGTTTTAGCATGCCTTTATTCGCATTCATATGGATGGGAGCTGAGGCGTGCTAAAGCTTAGCGCCTTTTTGTGGGTCATAGCCCAGGAATCTCAAAGTGGGCACTGCACAGTAAGTTTGAAGCCTGCTAGTTAAAAGGAAAAACTTAATCTACTGCTACCTCTTTGATAAAGCGCGGAGTGACGCGCGAAATGCGTAAGCGTGTTTCTTTGGCTGCTATGTGCCAAATAAAGCTTTTTGACCAGTAAGAAGTCCCGGTCTGCAGTTTTTCCTCTCAGGAGCAGATGCACCGCCAGAATTTCTTTCTCTACCTGCAATCTACTGCTACCTGCAAGGTGGCACCAACTGTAGGGCTGCCAGGTGTCCAGTATGGAACCGGACTGTCCTGTATTTGGACACTGTCCAGTAAAAAAAATTTGAGATAATACTGGACATGTATGTGTATACTGGTATTATCTCTCTGGACATGTCAGGAGGAGGTGTCAGGAGCCTGAGTTGGGGCCAAGGAGAAGAGGAAATGGCATGGAGCGGGGAGGAGTGGGTGTGTCTCCAGCACGTCACACCTTTCCCCATTGTCCAGTATTTTTGGATAAGCCACCTGGCAACCTTAGGCCTTGGCCATGTTTGGCGCTTGCTCGCTCTTGCTTGCTGCCGCTCGCTCTACCAGGAGATTTTTGCTGTCCTTACAGAGGAGACAGCAAGCGCTTGGGAGGCGGGTATCACTGTGTGTGTGTGTCACTTGGTAGCTGTCAGTATGTGTGTGTCACTGGGGAACGTGTGTGTGTGTGTGTGTGTGTGTGTGTGTGTGTGTGTGTGTGTGTGTGTGTGTGTGTGTGTGTGTGTATGTGTGTGTGTGTATTATATAATATTTTAAAAATTACAAAAAAAGACATGTTGTGAGAATAAATTATTTATTAACATTGTGCAACTTTGATAAATATATTAACGCGCACGCACGCACGCACGCACACACACACACACACAAACACACACACACACACGATAACACATACACACACACACAATGCACACACACATGCACACACATATCCATACACACACACACACACACAGAGGCACACACACACACACACACACACACACACACACACATGCATACACATACACACACACATGCACACACATATACATACACACACACATGCATACACATACATACACACACACACACATGCATACACATACACACACACACACACACATGCATACACACACACACACAAAGGCACACATACACACACACACACACACACATGCATACACATACACACACACAATACATGCACACACATATACATACACACACACACACACACACACACAAAGGCACACACACACATGCATACACAAAGACATACACACACATGCATACACAAAGGCACACACACACACACACAAAGGCACACACACACATGCATACACAAAGGCACACACACACACACACAAAGGCACACACACACATGCATACACAAAGGCACACACACACACACACACACACACACACACGCATACACATACACACACACATGCATATACATACACACACATACTCACACACACACACATACACACACACACACACACACACACACACACACACACACATGCATACACATACACACACACGCATACACACACACACACATACACACACACACACGAGACATGGATCAGAGCAGAAGGGGGACAGACCGTCAGGGGGCGGGCCGGGGGCGGGCGCGTCACTGGCCGGGGGCGGGCCAGTGACGACACACGGAGCTGGTTCGCCCTCATTGGGCGAACCGCTCACGTGACCGGCCTGTCTCGCCGGCAAGCGGGGGAATTTTAAATTCCCCCAAGACCTGCGCTTCCGCAAGCGCGCGGAAGCGCAGGTGAGCCCCTACTAAAGCCGCTCTAATTGCGGCTGTAGGGGCTCAGTGCTGAGCGGGAGCGCGCTTCCGCCAGCAAGCAGGTAACATGTCCGGGGCCTTAGTACTAATGCATGCCACTCCTGTCACATTGATGGCGTTAAAGTGTTCGCACTATACAATGTTTACTTTTGTGTGTCACTGCTGGCTGCCAAAGGTCCTGTTCATGTAATAATAGGGTTTCAGTGAAGATTTCTATAGCACAAGCATTGCTGTAAAGGTACAGTACAATATGCTGTGAACCGGATACAACTATTCTCTAGCGCAGGGCAGACTGCTTCACTGCATGTTGAAAGGGGGCAGAGACAGCTGTGTGCTAGGGGATTGTGAACCAACAAAATATTATGATTTCAGTGAGTAAAACTCCACACATCATTTTGTTTTGCTGAAGATGATTGAATTGCTAAGGATTGGACATGGTTCTCTTATGCCCCACTTTAAAGCTGCAGTTCAGTCTGTTTTTTTTTATTATTTTACTTCAATAGTTTCATGTGTGCAATCTCTAATTACCTAAAGAACTGTATAGCTGCCGGTCAATTCGTTCTCCATGTATTGATAGGCGAAATTTGGTGACATAATTAGTGAAGGGATCTGTTTTTCTTCTGCTTCTGTCTCTCAGTGGAAGCTCATGAATATTCATGAGCAGTCCTGCATTGACATGTGCTAGAGGGAGGGCAGGGCTGACAAAGGGGTGTGCCAGGGCTTGTGACAGGACATGAAGGGGCAGTGCCTTAGTAAATGGCTGTTAAAATAGAATACAAGAAAATTGGTCTTTCAAAGTTGTTGTTTTTTAAACAGAAAATGCTAAAAGTATTTTTTCTTACTACAAAACTGATTTATTAAAAAAAAAAACACATGCAGGATATTGACTGAACTGCAGCTTTAATAGGATGTCTTCCTTGTGCTTTTCAGCTCAATTCAAATGAACAGAGCTAAATCTTCACCAGCAGAGGGAAGATTGTGTCACAGCATGTTCAGCAGGGAGGCTGGTCTTTAATACTTGGGGAGTAAATGAAGGTAGCTTGGAAACTTTTGTGCTGCCAGGCTGGGACTGAGTGTTGCTGGTTCCTGCAGCCACATACAGGCTATTAGAATAAATTCCCAAATTCTTGTTCCATGAGCTTGCTGTAATTACTGTATATACTATTTCCAGTTCATGCACTGGGCATCTTTCCACAGAGCCATCTGAGAAACAGAATCAAGAATCCTATTCTGCAAAAATGTTCACGCTCCTGTCTTGGATTGCAGATATTCATTATTTCCCTTATGTATGTAGGTGTATCTTTATTTATATTGTGCCATCCATGTATATTTATTTATTTTATTTATAAAATGTTTTACCAGGAAGTTATACATTGAGAGTTACCTCTCGTTTTCAAGTATGTCCTGGGCACAGAGTTATGATGACAAATACATGGTTACATTAAATGAACAGTGTTGTACATTATATATAAAGACATTGCATGCACAGTTAAAGATAATATATGTTATAGGCATATGTAACAGTTACAGACCAGATTAAAATGTGAGACAGCTTTAGTTTTGAAAGAACTTAGACTGGTGGCAGCTGTGAGAGTCTCCGGTAGACTGTTCCAGTTGTGGGGTGCACGGTAAGAGGAGGAGCGGACGGATACTTTGTTGAACCTTGGGACCATGAACAGTCTATTGGAGTCAGATCTCAGATAAGTGCTACATGTGGTAGGGGTGAGGAGCGTATTCAGGTAGGCAGGTAGTTTGCCCAGAAAGTATTTGAAGGCAAGACAGGAGAGATGAACTTTGCACTTAGACTCAAGTGATGACAGTCTAGTTTGAGCATTTCGCAGTGATGTGTGTTGTAGTTACATAAGAGACAAAGGTGCATATTGAGTTGTTGAGGGTATCTAGTTTGCTAAGGTGACTTTGGGGTGCTGTACCATATGCTATGTCCCCATAGTCTATAATTGGCATTGGCATCTGCTGTACAATGCTCTTCCTGACCAGCAGACTTAGGGAGGATTGTATAAAGTACCCATAGTTTGGCAGGTTTTGGATGTCAGGGTATCAAAATGCAGGCCAAATGTTAAATGGGAGTCAAACCATATGCCCAAGTATTTAAAACTAGTAACAGGAGTTAGGGTGGTATTAGCGTTGGTTCTGATCTGAAGCTCCGTCATTGGTCGCTTTAGAAATTTAGCCTTGGTCCCAAATACCATAGTTACAGTCTTGTCAGCGTTTAAAAACGGTTTGTTTTGGGAAGTTCAATTTTCAAGTCTCAAAAAATCAGATTGAAGAACGTGTCCAAGATGGGACACGTAGATAGCGCTTTATATCAGTAATGCACGTGACTTGATAGAAATAAGCTCATTAGGAAAGGAGTCCCGGCCCCGAAGAGTTTACAGCCTTTTTTCTTTTTTCTTTTACCAAGTACCCGAAAATGATCAGCAGAACATGAAGAATAAACTGTGTTTATGTACGATCTTGTAACGATGTAAATATTTGTTGGTATTGTAACTGAGAATTCAATTTTTTTTTCTTTCTAACGTTATTTGTTTTTTTTTGTTTTCCCCCCATTTGTTGTATGCAGGAGAAGCTCAGACAGCCTTCAGCTCCTGCATGTTAAACGTAGATCTCCCACAAATATTGTCTGAATAGTTGTGCCCCACACACTGTAATTAAGACCCTTGTTGTCCCATTGCTTTGGAACAGCAATGCTGCTTCTGTGTGCTGATCGAGTGCTCATACAAAACCAGTCCAATAAAGAGCCCTGTGCAAATCCCACAGTGTACTGGTCTTATCACGGCTGTCCATGAAAACAAAGACCACCAAGCACTCCGAGATTCAAACAGTGAACGGTTAAGGGAACTCCTCTGAGGAACTATAATATATATATCTTTTTTTTTATTATCAAACAATCCAGGATGATATCGTTAATCAAAAATGAGCATTATTTTCTTGAACTACAATGGTTGAAAAAATACAAAAGCGAAACATGTCCATTTGGGTTACTCCCCATTTGGCTGCGTTGGAACACACATGGCATCTGAACGTAGCCTAATTGTTCCAGCCCAAGCTAAGCCAACTGCAAATCTGGTCTGCCCATCAAAATAAGGCCTTTTTTTTATGATCATCAGCCTGGTATTTGGCTTTATCAAAATATATCAGTTATTTTAAAGAGGCAATCCAAGTGTTTTTTCTACATAGGATTGAAGCAGGGTGGTCTCCGGTGCTGGAGCCCATTCATTTCAGCTCCAGGATCCTCCTGCTTCTGGAGACCTCTTTGTAGGGGGTGCCGGTAGCCGTTCCACTCGGTTGGATCACGTAATGGCCGCTTTTAAAAGCTCCCTGCACCCTGCGGGCCAATAGGAGTCAGTGACGTCATGCGGAGCGGCTTCCTATTGGCCTCTCGTGACGGGGGAGCTTTACATTTGCAGGAGATACCGGCAGCCCCTTCGGAGGTAAGTATCTGGGGAAGCGGGGGGGGGGGGGTCCCCGGAGCTGAAATGAACGGGGTTCAGCTCCAGAGACCCCCTGCATCAATCCTATGTTTAAAAAAAATAAATGCTAAAAGCATTGGCCCACTTGGGTGGCCCCTTTACATCCAGTATAAATGGGATCACACTTTTCATATACTGTTCATTAGACCCACACAGAGCAAGACCGCAGTGCTATCGAGCTCATGGAAAGAGATTGCAAGCCGTGTATGGCCATTTCTAACAGAGGAAGGGTAAATCGGAGGGAATTTATGTTGGATACTTAGCAATTGGGGCATATTTATTATATCCTTTCTAAAAAAAAATATATATAGTACTGTATATGCAGATGTAGCGAGACTAATTACTTTCAGCCACGGGATAGCAACTGCCTCGATGGCGGAGGATTATGGCGGTTCCGATCTGGAAGCTTGGACCCCTTTTCAGCCTCTGCTCTGGAGACCGTACGTCTTGGTACATCTGTAACATATATGTGCTGTGCGCTAGTGTCATTAGAGGTGGTCAGAATATGTTTGTCAGTATATTTCAAAGGTAATGTTTGCAATGGTACAATAGATCACTGCATATTATAAGGTGGGGCCCAATCAAACAGGTCAGGGGCGGCCAACTCCAGTTCCCAAGGGCCACAAACAGGTCAGGTTTTAAGGATATCCCTGCTTCAGCACAGGTGGCTCAATCAGTGGCTCAGACGTTGATTGAGCCACTTGTGCTGAAGCAGGGATATCCTTGAATCCTGACCTGTTGCTGGCCCTTGATTACGGGAGTTGGCTCCCCCTGTAATAGGTGACCCGTTTTTCTTTCTTCTGTAAAAGTGTTATTGATGCACTGTAAAGAAAAACAGCTGGAAGGAGGGCATGCAGCTGGAAGGAGGGCATGCAGCTGGAAGGAGGGCATGCAGCTGGAAGGATTGCATGCAGCTGGAAGGAGGGCATGCAGCGGGAAGGAGGACATGCAGCTGGAAGGAGGGCATGCAGCTGGAAGGAGGGCATGCAGCTGGAAGGATTGCATGCAGCTGGAAGGAGGGCATGCAGCGGGAAGGAGGACATGCAGCTGGAAGGAGGGCATGCAGCTGGAAGGAGGGCATGCAGCTGGAAGGAGGGCATGCAGCTGGAAGGAGGGCATGCAGCTGGAAGGAGGGCATGCAGCTGGAAGGAGGGCATGCAGCTGGAAGGAGGGCATGCAGCGGGAAGGAGGACATGCAGCTGGAAGGAGGGCATGCAGCTGGAAGGAGGACATGCAGCTGGAAGGAGGACATGCAGCGGGAAGGAGGACGTGCAGCTGGAAGGAGGGCATGCAGCTGGAAGGAGGACATGCACAGGGCATGCAGCTGGAAGGAGGACATGCAGAGGACATGCAGCTGGAAGGAGGGCATGCAGCTGGAAGGAGGGCATGCAGCTGGAAGGAGGGCATGCAGAGGACATGCAGCTGGAAGGAGGGCATGCAGCTGGAAGGAGGGCGTGCAGCTGGAAGGAGGACGTGCAGCTGGAAGGAGGGCATGCAGCTGGAAGGAGGGCGTGCAGCTGGAAGGAGGGCGTGCAGCTGGAAGGAGGGCATGCAGCTGGAAGGAGGGCGTGCAGCTGGAAGGAGGGCGTGCAGCTGGAAGGAAGGCGTGCAGCGGGAAGGAGGGTGTGCAGCTGGAAGGAGGGCGTGCAGCTGGAAGGAGGGCATGCAGCTGGAAGGAGGGCGTGCAGCTGGAAGGAGGGCGTGCAGTGGGAAGGAGGGTGTGCAGCTGGAAGGAGGGCGTGCAGCTGGAAGGAGGGCGTGCAGCTGGAAGGAGGGCGTGCAGCTGGAAGGAGGGCGTGCAGCTGGGAGGAGGGCGTGCAGCTGGAAGGAGGGCATGCAGAGGACATGCAGCTGGAAGGAGGGCATGCAGCTGCCATTCATTTCCAATATCCGTAATAGTAAAAAAAAGAAGACAATGTGTGAAGAACAAAGGAAAGCTCTGGTAAGCCTCCCAGAGAGTCTCTCACACTCATGAATGAGCAGCATTCAGTGAACACTTCCCATAGTGTATGTATAGCTTTATTTACATAGCGCCATTAATGTACATAACGTGACATAATATAAATAACACATAATGGGAAGAAGTGCTTCAGCCATGAAAGTGACATTAGGAAAAGGAGTCCCTGCCCCGAAGAGCTCACAAAAGTGGTATACCTCGGTTTAAGGACACTCACTTTAAGTACACTCAGGAGTAAGGACATATCACCCAATAGGCAAACGGCAGCTCACGCATGCGCCTGTCGGCACATCCTGAACAGCAATACCAGCTCCCTACCTGTACCGAAGCTGTGTGACTATAGCGCCTGTTAGAAATGCGTTATTTACACTAGTTTTGCACCTATATGACGATTGCAGTACAGAACATGCATCAATAAGTGGAAAAAAGGTAGTGCTTCACTTTAAGTGCATTTTCGCTTTACAGACATGCTCTGGACCTATTGCGTACGTTAATGCGGGGTATGCCTGTAAAAGTGTTGCTGAATGTGAGGGGCAGCAAAAAGTACACACTTTGTAATAGTCATATACATTCCATTTGTTGTGCACAAGCAATTAACTAATATATGGTACGAACTACAGACGTTGCGAGACTTCCTGTCTCCAGAGCCGCGGCTGAAACAGCTTCAAACCGCGGCTCTGGGGATAGTGCTTCCGCGGTCACGCCGCCAGGGTCCATGCTTCTGGAAAAGTACCCCCCGGCACTGCAAAGGTTAAAATATAATTGTATCTTATACTTTGTGCTTTCTGCATCCTAAATCACCTTCTTTCTGTTTACAATCAGACACAAAATAAGTTATGGTGAATAAAAAAAACAAAACGGCAAATAAAAATACCACTTGCGAGCACGTTCACGTGTCATTACCCAGAATCCCTGGCGGCAGTGGAAGCATTGTGTGCGAAGAGATAATAGGGATAGGCAGGTTTGCACACCTGTCGGAGACTCGTGAATTTAAAATGAATAGTTAAAAAAGATACATACTGTACCACTTAACCAAACCTATTCACCAAAAAGCAGTGGCCATTAGCAATTGTTAACAGTCATTCCCATGACTGCTAATGGTTATTACATGTTAGCGGTTGCACTGTGCCAGCCTCTCTGGCAGTAATGGGGATAAATGATTAATCCTCACAAATGCCCCATCTGAGAATGCAAAACACGGTTATATGACCCTGCCAGCTCTTTCCTCTGAACTGAGGAAATGATTTTAAAATACTGTTCCCTTTAATAGCTTGGTTACATGTCAGTTTTTATTTTTGTTGTTATTTTTTATGTTTTTGATGACGTTTTGTTTTTTCAGTGCACTGGTTTTGGTATTTTGTTAAAATGATTAAAATATTTCACAAAAACAAATTCTGTTCTGCATTTTTTGGGGGGCATATTTCCTCACGGTCTGGGGGTCGTGGAAAAATAATACTCCTGTAACATTTCCCAGGCAGAGGTACAGAGGGTCTGTAAATAAGTCACTAATGGTTATCCAGGTCTTTAAATAAATAAGTAGTGTACCTCAGGTTTGTACATACATAGGAATGGTACAGCAACATTGTTTGTAAATAGAGAGACAGTGGTACTGGTTCAATTCCCGCTGTCGGCTCCTTGTGACCTTTCCTTGTGTCACTTTATCTCCCTGTGCCTCAGGCACCAAAAACATAGATTGTAAGCTCTTCTGGGCAGGGGCGGTGTCTGTCACAATCCTATGGGCTGCGTCCCATTGGGAGAAAAGCGCCATATAAATAAAGCTATTATAATTTTAAAGTTATTATGTACTCTCCAGATCCTACCACCATCACAAATTGACCACTAGTCTGTGTTTTGTTTGTTTTTCCTCTTGCCCTCTTCACCGAAAATGTCACTACCAGACCCATCTCCCTTCTGACTCCAAGACCTGTCAAAATACCCTCCCCCCACCCCCATAAGCTGGTGTGGATATTTATAGCAATGACTTGTGTCCACTCAGCTGTTGCTATCATACTGGAGGCTATTTGGCAAGGCGGGGGGGAGGGACCATGATGCAGCTAGGGGACCCTAACTTAGTCATTCCCCTGCTGCCTGCTCTTTCTGCTTTGTAGGACCCTTTAGCTGCTTCCTCCTTCCCGCAGGATCCCGATTCCTCACCTCCCGGAGGATTTATAACTTGCTGCCAAACCAGAGCTGGGACCTTCGAAACCAAGGTAAAAGTCATCGGTCATCTTGATCACTTTTCATTTCTTTGAACAACAAGAACCTCGTCTAAGTATTAAGAAAGTGACAGTCACAGAGAATGAGAGCGTAGAGGACAAACACAAGGGGACTACAGTTTCTGGCTTGTAATCTTCCAATCTGAATCAGAGAGGGAGTTAAAATACTTGAGTGGTCTGACATTGAATGGTATTGTATTGGTATGTTCCGTGAATTATGTCTTGTTATACGAAGCTGTTTTTGAACTCCTGTGGAGTGGCACACGTTTGCTTTTTTAAAATATAAACACGCATAGGGGACTATGTATCAAACCTCCGATAGTCGCGGTTTGCCGCGGTGCGTGATATTACCTTTGCTGCGGCGTCGGTACCGAGAAAGTTGCTCATCTTGTTTCTTATGTTTGTCGCACCCAGTTGATTTAGCCGACCGAAGAGAGAAATAGGGAGCCAGTAAAAGACGCCAACACTGATCTCGCCCATTGTAATGTTACGCCAAGTAACTTCTCCTTAACTCGCCTGTAACCGCTCCCCGAATCGTTAGATGGCTCAAAAATGGTTGAGTTCATCCGAAGTGGCAGATTCACCAAGCGCTGGGTCAGGTTAACGCAGACCCTGCTGCGCTAACTCCCATTCAAGTTAACGCCAGATCTGGTGCGCTGATCCTTACCAGCGTGTGATGATTCTGCCCCACAGGGTTCTTTACGAGCTTCTAAACCGCGTTAAAAAAAACGGCCTAAGAATTATGCAAGAAAATAAATTCAAGCGCCAACAATTTATTTATTTTTTAACTTTAATAAACCTGATGCAGACTTTTCACACCAGTTTTGCAGCTGTGAAACTTAGAAATGAGACCCCAAAGTGCATTTATGCAGATGGACAGTAACAAAGGTTATTGCCCCTTGTTATGGTGGGATATTCTGATATTCTGCGTTATCACTGCCATTGAATCGTATGGAAAACTTGTGATATTCTGCTTTATCTGGCTATGTTCTGCATTACATACAGAACCCCTGTAAGCTCACTGTGTATTTGTGTCAATGGATGTAGCACTGGGCTCTGTCTGTGTTTCATGTTTTGTCTCTGATTTTAAATATATTCTGCATTATCAGTAGGTAAAATAAAGCTGGCGAAATCTGTATACTATAACACCAAGAGGCACGACATTAAATTGACGCTGGTAGCATCAACGTAACAGAAAGGCAGTGACTCTACGTCTTACAGATGTAGCCAGCCTTACCGTTCGCATGGCCGCGAGTGTGGTCCTGTGAGTGCGCCAATTGTGGCCTGGCAGCATTAATGCGGTGGGAGGTCCCATTAAAATTAATGGGCAGCCCCCTCTCCAGCCCCCTCCCCAGCACCTTGGCTTTTCAGCATTTTACCTGTGGCGCCTGGGACAGTAAGGCCGAGTACATCTGTACGTGTTAGCAACTACACTTTATCTCCTCTTTATCAGGTCTGTTAGTCCTTTGCTGTTCAGGACTCTTCAGTGACTATATTTAGACCGGGCAGAATTAGGAATCTCGACAGTTACCACAGGCTCAGAGCTCCCAACAGCCAACGTGAGCAAGATCTGAGGACTCCAGGCTATAGATTAACCCGTTCCAGTCCTTTAATTCGCTTTCTAATGCATGGCAGTAGTCTGTCTGTGTCTGGACTGCTGACTTGTTATAGCTGGGAGTGCCTGAAAGAAATATAGCGCCAGCACCATGGGAATTTAAAATGGCCACTAAGGAGATGGTCGCTGTGATGCGTTGCATGTCCCTCACTGACTGGCTGCTGCCGCTACTTACCAAACTCACTGTGAAAATCCTTTTCACAGTGAGGTTTGGGGAGATACCGGTGACAGGAAAGTGGCAGCTCTGCAGAGGTGAGATTATGAGCTTTATTTTACAGACGCCGAAACAGCCGGCTGAAAATCCTTAATGAAGTCTATGGAATCTTTGGCCCAAACAGTCACTTTGGCATACTGTATAAACAATTACCTGTATATATTATACACACACTCAGCTGAGTGAGATTACTCATTGAGTGGCAGGAGACCGGCAGCAGCTGAGTACCACCGGTCTTCCGGCACTCGACCGCGTGATCGCTTGGTGTAGCGACCACGTTATTGCGCGCAGGGCTCCCATGACATGAATGGAAGTGGTGGGTACTCCACTTGTTTTTTGCGGTGAAGGTGATCTCCCCATGAATACAGGCGACCTTGTATGTCTCGGGGCCCCCAGAGTGCTGGTGCTCATGAAGTTCAGGAATGTGTTGAGGAAAAAGAAAGGGCGTTTCGGATTTCAATGCAAAAAAGAATTTATCGAGCCATGGCGGCCCGGTGTTTTGGCTGGTCCAGCCATATCCTAGAGCAGTGGTTTCCAACCTTTTTTCGGTGAAGGAACCCCAAGTGAAATTCTGAGGAACCCCCAACCTTCTCTAACAACAACTCTGTGATCAGACGCATTGTAAATTCTTCTGTATTTCATACAATTTTCAAATGACCAGAACATTGCTGGGAGCCCTTTAAGGATGTCCGGGGAACCCAAGGGTTCGTAGCAACCCTGGTTGAAAAACAGTCCTAGAGAAAGGCTGCTGGACAAGCCAAAACAGTCTACACCATGCCCGAATAAATCCTTTTTTTGCCTTGAAATCCGAAGAGCCCTTTCTTTTTTTCCAAAGCACTCTTGATATCATAAACACCAGCAGGTCTGACCATGAGTTAGGAACGTCGGTAGCTATATACACGGCGACTTCATATTTTTGTTCTCCTCTGAGAGGAGAGTTAATATGCTGTGAAGCTGTTTCTCTGTGTTGGGCGAAATGAAGAAAATCAGGGCTCCACGGATTTTCTCAATGAACTAATTTATTGCCAATAGACTTGACGTTGCGGCCACACAGGCCTTTCTCAAAAGCAGAAATGGCATAACTCTTTGTCGGGCAACATTTTGGCCCCATTCATTTGTATCTCTTCTCCAGAACTGGGGAGACCGCTTCACAGCACACTGAATACACGTGATACGTTTGAGGAGCCAGATTTACGGTCTCTGGAGCCGCGGATGAAACAGCAAAACTCTGCGGCTCTGGCGACGGTGGCTGCCGCGGTCTCGCAGCGTGGGGGGATCGTGCTTCCTTATCAGTGCTTCCCCCCCCCAGTAATCCTGCTGCCGTGAACCTTAGTTCTTGCTACATCTGTGTGTTACCACTGTTGCCATTGGACTGGTACAGCATTACTGATTACTATAGGGCAACACGCATTGCATGAACCTCTGGTAGGAAAGGGGTTAATGGGGTTTGAAGGAAGCAAATTTGGAGTTTTGGTGGTTCTGTTAATTTATGGAATACAGCAAAAAAAAATTTGGACGGTTTATTGCTGTGATCTAAGTCAGGGGTGCTCAACAGCAGTCCTCAAGCCCCCCTAACAGGTCAGGTTTTCAGGATATCCCTGCTTCAGCACAGGTGTCCTTGCTTCAGCACAGGTGGCTCAATGAGAGGCTCGGATTGAGCCACCTGTGCTGAACTGGGATATCCTGAAAACCTGACCTATTGGGGGAGGGAGGGTGGTTGAGGTCTGGAGTTGAGGACCCCTGATCTAAGTGGATTACAGTAAAACAAAAAGTAGGGGTCTTGTGCCTGATGTAATTTATGAGACACTGAGTCGAGCTCTTGGGACTGTATGTAAGCAACCCGTCTGGTGTTCATACAGTACAGGGACGGAGGAAGGTTTTCTAAAAGAAATCCATTTTTTTTTTTTTAGAAAACAAAGTCCAGGTATCAAGAGAATGAACCTGTTACAGAAAAAATAAATAAAAGAGAAACTGACCGCAAAGGTTCTTCAATTTGTATTTTAAGCAGCAATTCTCCCCAAAATGATTTTCCTGGGTATAGGGGTCTGTCCTGTGCCCCACTCCCACCCCCAACCTCGGGGACCCTTTAATTCCTGAAATGGGTTTTTTTTCCTTCCTAAAAGTATTTTTTTTTAAAATAACATCTCTTTATTTGGTGCATCCAGAGGAATACGAGAAGATTGCATTACAGGCACTTATTGTAACGGTTTACAGCAATCACAACACACGTCTCATAATATCCGGTGTGAGTTTAGGGATATACCCCCCCCGTTATACATTATACTGAGGAATATTTGGGTACGTCTGCGTCTGCCTGCGACACGATGACGGATTTCTGGAGCAAGTGGGAGGAGTTAGTTATATTTGCATATTGGCGCAAGTCTATATATTAAGGCTGCGGTACGCAAACTGGGGGGCGGGAGAATTTCTAGGGGGTGGGCACGAGTGGTTACAGAGGCCCCGCGCTCTTCTCCACGGCATTTCAATTAAATGCCAGGGGAAGTGCGGGCCTGTGTAACTCACTTACCTGCTGCCAGCCGGGTCTTCTGCGATGCGTCGCCATGGCAACACGCCGTCATGTGACTGTCACGAGTCGCCATGGCACGCGCGGCAAATGACGCGATGGGTCACGTGACGTGACATGACCAGCGATGTCATTTGATGCTGAGCCATTGGGAGAGGGGGGCGCGAACGCTGCGGCTCCAGGGAAGGGTCCGCAGCTCAAGAAGTTTGCGCCCCCCTGTATTAAGGAACGTGCAGTTTGTGTTACTTTTCCAGATGGTTTCCTGCGTTGGTTTTCTTTGTCACCTTAAAGGTGGTCTATGTCTTCCCCCCCCCCGCAGAATTCTAGCGTGGCACGCATCAAATTCTAGCGTGGCACGCATCAAATTCTAGCATGGCACGCATCAAATTCTAGCGTGGCACGCATCAAATTCTAGAGCAGTGGAAATACACTTCATAAATATGCTGTGTTTCGGACAGAAAAAAATGCGTCAAATTCTAGCGTGGCACGCATCAAATTCTAGCGTGGCACGCATCAAATTCTAGCGTGGCACGCATCAAATTCTAGCGTGGCACGCATCAAATTCTAGCGTGGCACGCATCAAATTCTGGCGTGGCACGCATCAAATTCTAGCGTGGCACGCATCCAATTCTAGCGTGGCACGCATCCAATTCTAGCGTGGCACGCATAAAATTCTAGCGTGGCACGCATCAAATTGTAGCGTGGCACGCATAAAATTGTAGCGTGGCACGCATAAAATTGTAGCGTGGCACGCATCAAATTCTAGCGTGGCACGCATCAAATTCTAGCGTGGCACGCATCAGTGCTGGCAAGCCAATGAACAAGCAGACCCTGCATCTGATATTCTACTTATCTTCTGGCAAACACGGGAGAACTGATATCCTGAACCAGGCCATTCAATAGGAGCTAATAAAGCTTTAGAATATTCAGGAGCAAAGTTTTCAGATTGGTCTCAATCAAGGGCGGCCTACTCCAGGCCTCAAGGGCCACCAACAGGTCAAGTTATCCGGATATCATGATGATTAAGCCATCTGTGCTGAAGCAGGTATATCGATAAAACCTGACCTGTCTATGGCCCTTTGGGAGTGGAGTTGGCCGCCCCTGGTCTAAATCCTGGGATTGGATGTCAGGAAATGAGAACTAACGATATCTGCCAACATTACAATAAATGTTACAAATTAAATACAAACTAATTCAAAACGAACGTAGATTGTAATAATATTAAATGCCTCACTAACAGGGTATTAACGGTTTCAGTGCCTTCATTTAGGGCATCGAGAGCTAGGAAATAACCTATGTCAAGGGTATTATAAAATATAAATAAGGATAATAGCACCAGTATTCATCATGGTAAATTAAAAAGGAGTGCTGTATTTTTTTAATGTGCCTGTAAGAGCAGTTTACCAGCTTGACACATAAATTGCACAACACACCAGCAGCAAAGGAGTTAAGAAGTGCATTTTTGGATGGAATTAGAAGAATCTTGAATTGACTATAGATGGCAAGAATATGGTAGCGTTGTGGTCATGATGCCGGGAATAATACAATATTATTCCCAGGTATTATATCTGTTATGGATATGATGTCATGCCCTTGAATATTAAAATGTCCATGAGCATAGCATAATACTCAGCCATACTAAAATAAAGTCATGTATCACTAAACAGCTGTGTATCATAATGTACATAATGTACAAGCTGAAGGAGCGGCTCAGTGAGTAAAAGCACTGACTCAGTAAAGTGTCACACTCACTTTGGGGTTGGTGAGCCTTGTACAATGCTGTGTACTCTGTTAGCGTTATATAAGATATATATATATATATATATATATATATATATATATATATATATATATATATATATATACATGTAGAGGTATCAGTACCGTGTTAGCCGAGCTTCAATAATCAAAAAATAAATAGATGATACCGTTCTGTGGCTAACGAAATGCTTTTATTTGTGCGAGCTTTCAAGATACACTGATCTCTTCTTCCGGCGATGTTACAATGAATGAAGCAAGGATTACTTAAAAACAGTGTCTCTTGGAATGTTATCTGTGCTGGTCCTTCCCCCGTGTGGATGAGATTTATGGCTGGAGGTGTCAAAGGGTAACTGAAAGCAAGTGAAGAAAGAGTATGTATGTGTATCAGTGTGAATAAAAATGAATGGAGAGCCCACAGTATAAACTGTGCTCTACACAAGGTGTGTGTGGAGTGAGAGGGGATATAAATGGTGTAGGTGGGTGTGGAAATGTGAGAGTTTGTAGCACAACTAAAAGTGTGTGTGGATACTATGTGGTCCCTATTGGTGTATAGGGATGGAAAAATAAGGAGTATTAGTATGTGTGAGAGACAGCTGTGTGTGCATACATATAGCACAGTATGTACATACATGGCCTTTAGCGTTCATGGGAAGAGAGTTCGCTTGTGTCAGTAATGACTCATAAAATTTCGATCTCTGTTTAGGCCACTGCTAAGTGTCCCGAACAGTTGCATAAATTTGTATTCATGCAACCGTCTCTCTTTCGGGGTTTTAAGATTACCTTTGAGTATGGCAACCCTCAGATCGTTCATCTTATGGCCAGAGTCAGAGAAATGTTCGCCAACAGGACTGTCTCTTGTTCCGCGTGTGATGCTGTGGCGATGCAGGTTCATTCTCTTGTTTAGCCCCTGTCCTGTCTCACCTATGTAGTAGCAGCCCCCTGGGCATTTCATGCACATGATGAGGTACACGACATTGCTGGAGGAACAGGTGAACCCTCCTCTGATTTTGTATTCCCGATTCTTGTGTGGTATTTGTATTGTGTCCGCTGTGTAGAGCATTGCGCAGGTTTTGCATCTTGGGTCCTGGCATGGTTTTGTCCCGCATTCAGTTGTACTGCTGAATACTTTACTCCTCACCATAATATTCTTGAGATTATGGGGTTGTCTGTATGATAATAAGGGTGCTTCAGGGAAGACCTGTTGCAGTCTTGTATCTTCCTGGAGGATGGGTTGTAGTTTCCTGGCGATCTTGCGTAGGGCTCCTAGATGTGGGTTATATGTGACCACCAAAGGTACCCTGTCGCTTGTCTCCTTCTGTTTGTATTCAAGGAGATCACTTCTTGGTATTCTGGTGGCTTTGTGAATTTGCTGGTCTACAATTCTGTGGTTATATCCACGGTTTATAAAGTCTGATCTCAAGGCTTTAATCCGCTGGTCTCTGTCTGTTGTGTCGGAGCATATCCGGTTGTATCGTATGGCTTGACTGTAGATGGTTGCATGTTTGGTGTGTGTCGGGTGGAAGCTGTTGTCCCTCAAATAGCTGGCTCTGTCTGTAGGTTTGCGGTATACAGAAGTCTGTAGTTGGTTGTTCTTTATAGTAATGGTGGTGTCTAGAAAATGTACTTCATCCGGGGAATGGGTGAGTTTGAGGTTGATGGTCGGGTGGAAAGTATTGAAGTTGTCATAGAACTGTAGGAGGTCCTGTTCGCCAGAGGTCCAAATCAGGAGGATTTCATCGATGTAGCGAAGGTATGTAAGGGGTTTCAAGTGACAGGTGGACAGAAAGTCCCTTTCCAGTTTTGCGCAGAACAGATTGGCATACTGTGGCGCCATCCGAGTACCCATAGCGGTCCCGGTTGTCTGGAGGTATGTGTCATTTCCAAATGTGAAGTAGTTATGGGTCAGAATAAATTCAATGCATTTAGTCACTGTCTCTGTGAGTGGCTCCTGCGATCCCAGAAAGTACAGCCTGCAGATACACCCTTATTATCATACAGACAACCCCATAATCTCAAGAATATTAAGGTGAGGAGTAAAGTATTCAGCAGTACAACTGAATGCGGGACAAAACCATGCCAGGACCCAAGATGCAAAACCTGCGCAATGCTCTACACAGCGGACACAATACAAATACCACACAAGAATCGGGAATACAAAATCAGAGGAGGGTTCACCTGTTCCTCCAGCAATGTCGTGTACCTCATCATGTGCATGAAATGCCCAGGGGGCTGCTACTACATAGGTGAGACAGGACAGGGGCTAAACAAGAGAATGAACCTGCATCGCCACAGCATCACACGCGGAACAAGAGACAGTCCTGTTGGCGAACATTTCTCTGACTCTGGCCATAAGATGAATGATCTGAGGGTTGCCATACTCAAAGGTAATCTTTAAACCCCGAAAGAGAGACGGTTGCATGAATACAAATTTATGCAACTGTTCGGGACACTTAGCAGTGGCCTAAACAGAGATCGAAATTTTATGAGTCATTACTGACACTAACGAACTCTCTTCCCATGAGCGCTAAAGGCCATGTATGTACATACTGTGCTATATGTATGCACACACAGCTGTCTCTCACACATACTAATACTCCTTATTTTTCCATCCCTATACACCAATAGGGACCACATAGTATCCACACACACTTTTAGTTGTGCTACAAACTCTCACATTTCCACACCCACCCACACCATTTATATCCCCTCTCACTCCACACACACCTTGTGTAGAGCACAGTTTATACTGTGGGCTCTCCATTCATTTTTATTCACACTGATACACATACACACTCTTTCTTCACTTGCTTTCAGTTACCCTTTGACACCTCCAGCCATAAATCTCATCCACACCGGGGAAGGACCAGCACAGATAACATTCCAAGAGACACTGTTTTTAAGTAATCCTTGCTTCATTCATTGTAACATCGCTGGAAGAAGAGATCAGTGTATCTCGAAAGCTCGCACAAATAAAAGCATTTCGTTAGCCACAGAACGGTATCATCTATTTATTTTTTGATTATATATATATATATGTTAATATTATAGTAGACTGTAGACATTGACCATGTAGAAAATAAGTTACTACAGTATAAGCAAATAAAAAGGCATGGAATGGATGCACAGACAGAAACAGATACACATACGTATTATGAATCAATTGGGCAAATGGAGCAGCTGATACAGACACAAAGAACCTTCAAGTGCAGTTATTCTGGAAAATAGATGAAAGTGTGCATTCAATTTAGACAGTGACAATAGGGTAGTGTTATTCATACATATGATGTAATACTCATCATGGATGCTACATTATTATTCCTGGGCATGACATAGTATCTGTTACAAATAAACAGTTAGTCATGGGTATGATGTCAACCTAATACTCGGACATACTCAAATACTAATCAAATACTGTTGATCAACTAGAGGAAACTATACACTAGCCATGTGTAGAAGCAGGGATAATCCCAATATCAGCATGGATAAGATATCAAGTTTGTTACCATACCGTTGTGATATTTTGGACAAGCGATAAATCTCCACTGTGCCAACATCCACCAGACTGTAGGATTGTGTGTACATTTAACGCAGGGCTTTTGGAAATGTGCAATTATAAATGGGATTATACATCTTTCCAATATTCTACACATTTACCAAAACATCTCAATTTAAAATCAGATTTATTCTAGGAAAGAAATCCAAAGTAAAAGCGATGTGTGTGTGTGTGTGTGTGTGTGTGTGTGTGTATATACGGTATCTGCACCAGTACTGCTTTAATTCTACAGCCATTGGACTTTAATCCATGCCCGCCTCCCTCCGCCTTTAGAAAGTTAATAATTCAATGCTGTCTACATGCAAAAGGATATATCTGGGACCATATTTACTAAGCAGTGCTACGCCATAAAACACCTTATGAGAGTAACTAAATCTTGTGATCTTCACAAGGGCCAGAATTCTGGTGCCCGCGTCAGAAGGCTGATTTTGGGTGCCCAAGGTTACTAGTTTCTACATCGTTTAGGATTATCCTAAGGCTGCGGTCCCAGTCACTGCCACAGCGCACGGCTCGGCGTGCGCTGTGCTATCAAGCCCCGCCCCCCCAGTCTGGCCGGTCCCAGTCCCTACCGTGTCGCGCACCTTTCCCCAGCGGTGCGCGACAGGTTTTCAGGGAGGCAGGGGAATTTGAAATTAGCATCCGCGACGGAGGCGTTGCCACGCCCCCGCCGGCGGTTCAGCCAATAAGGGCGAACCAGCCGTGGGACGTCATGGCCACGCCCCCACAAACCCACAGCCACGCCTCCTCCCGTCGCAAACTTTCCCTCTCTCCTCAGACCGCCTATCGCGGTGCAGCGCTGTGCACGCGCCGCCCCCCCCCCCCCCGCCGGGCGTGCGTGCCACAGTGAAGACTGGGGACTCAGCCTAAGGATTGACCAGCTTCTGGGCAAGGTGCTTGCCCTGGGCCCCGCGACTTTGATAAGTCCCGCTCTCCTTCCTCTCCCTCCTCCTCGGCGCCGGCGGGATCTAAATTCCTCCGGCAATGTGCGATCATGTGACCACGGCGGCCAATTTGTAGGAAGAGGAGGGATCCTCCGTTTCCTCACTGGGCAGTTTCCCCGTCCAGCGCTCCATGGGAACCCGGGGAAAAAACTGACGCAATAAGGATGATGTAGTCACTATGTCCTGGGGAGCCCAAAGGGTTAAGGCAGCAATCCCGCCCAAAATGGGGGTTGACTTTTATTTTTTTATGATACTGTACTTAGCAGCAACCACAGCTGGTCTTTTTTAAACATATATTTTAATTCATTTTTTTTTTTTTTACATAATTGAAACCCGGAGGGTCTCTGGAGCTGAAAATAACATGTCTCCCGCAGCCAGGACTGCTGATGTAAATACAGTATTGTACCGTGGTTAACCCTTCGGGTGTCAATGCAGCCCCTCCGGCACATTGCGATCACGGGTGGCGCGAACGGAAGTGGAGACCCTGAAGCGCCGGACCTCATGGAGTGGTGGTTGTGGCGGCTATGTCATGTGACACTCAAAGGTCAAAGGGTTAAACCACAGACATCAAAAGTCTCCAGGGAGCAATTACTGGCAATCAGTACTTTTCTGGCCAGAAGCCTGAAAGAAAGATAAACCAGTCTTCAGATAAGGAAACGTGTAGCAGGACATGTTTTAACTCATTACTTCCAGGGACGCTCAAAGAGCATGTGTCAAAAGTAACATAAATATTACCAGATGCAAAAATCCCATTATTTTCTCTCCTACAGAAAAATACATTTTGTCAGAGAGACATTGCTGCTCGGATACACACGTGAGGGTCAATGTACAGTGCTAAAAGTCGTCGACAGCTTTTTGGCACACAATTGGTGCTGGGAAATCTCATTTTGAATTGAGCTTGTGTGAGCCTCTGTACCCATTGGAAATTCTGGGCCATCAGCGTCAACTTTAAAAAATGATTTTCTGTTGGTCACAGAACTGACCCGTGCTTGGTGTACAGATGTGAATGATATGAGAATGCGTCAAAATGGCGTGCCAAGTTCATTTTGGCGTAAACCCTAAAAAGACATTTAATAGCGCAGAATGAAGTTGCAATGTATCAACCTAAAAATGTATTTGATGCAGCACAGATGTTGACAACCTTTTTTTGAAGATATCTATTGTATCTGCCATCACAGTCTCCATGGGTAATGAATTCCACATTGTAACTGCCCTTACTGTAAAGAACCCTTTCCTTTGTTGCTGGTGAAATCTCCCATCCTCCAACCTTAAGGGATGGCCCCGGGTCCTTTGTACTGCCCGTGGGATGAATAGTTCTTTTGAAAGCTCCTTCTATTGTCCCCGAATATATTTGGATATAGTTATCATATCCCCTCTTAGACGCCTCTTTTCTAATGTAAATAAATCTAATTTAGCTAGCATCTCCTCATAAGTTAGAATGTCCATCCCCTTATTATTAATTTGGTGGCTCTTCTCTGCACTCTCTCTAGTTCCATAATGTCTTTTCTAAGTAGTGGTGCCCAAAATTGTACTCCATATTCAAGGTGTGGACTTACTAATACTTTATATAGTGGCAAATTATGTTTACTTCCATTCATTGCCCATTTAATGCAAGATAATGCAGCTACTGCATGACATTGGGCACTATTGCTGATAATAATAATAACAACTTTATTTCATATAGCGCTGTTCTCCCAATGGGACTCAAAGCGCGTCACACACGCAGTACGCAGCACATAGGAATGTTACAGACACAGTCCCTGCCCAGATGAGCTTACAATCTGTTTGTGTGGTGCCTGAGGCACAGGGAGATAAAGTGACTTGCCCAAGGTCACAAGGAGCCGACACCGGGAACTGACCAGGTTCCCCTGATTCCAACTCAGTGTAAATGTTTACAGCAGAAGTGACCAACTCCAGTCCTATAGGGCCACCAACAGGTCAGGACATCAGAAGTGGGAGGGGGGGAGACAAAATGGGAGGGAGAAGAGGGAGAGACAAGGGGGGGGGGAGAAGGAGGGAAGAGAGAATGGAAAGGGGGAGAGGGAGAAAGAGAGGAGGGAGAGGGGGTGGAGAGAGACGTAGGAGAGGAGCTGTACCCACTGCCTACCTGCTGCCCTGGAGGATTGAGGGGCCTGTAAAGGGGCTTCAGAGTTGCCTCCTGTGGAGGGTGCCCGCGGAGGTGCCTGTCAGAGGAGCCTCCCTTCCACCGGCATACAGCAGCGGTGCGCAAACGGGAGGTCGGGAGTTTTGTCTGGAGGGGCGCGGGCGGTTGCAGAGGCCCGCGCTCTTCCCCCAGGCATTTCAATTAAATGCCGGGGATCGTGTGAGGCCCCTGCAACAAAAAAAATCTTACTGGGATCCAGATGCGGTGATGCGTCTCGATGGCCACGGGGTCATGTGACGTCACAGGCGTCAAGTGACGCCGTGGGTCACGTGACCTGACGTCACGTGACCCCGGAGCGTCTTTTGACGCAGTGGTAAAGGTAGAAGGGGGGGTCGCGAGCTCCGGAGTAGGCTGAAAGCAGGGCGCAGTCGTAAAAGTTTGCGTTTCCCTGGCATAGAGCATGCTGCCTCAGACAGGCACCTCCAGGACACCCCTCAGCAGGCCCCCCTGCAAGGCTTGCCAGCAGAGGGCCGGGGTCGGGGCCCCTGTACTCACCCGCCGGGATATGAGTCCGAGCTGTCCCCCCCTGCACGCAACGCACATTTTTTGAAGGTTTGTATTACTTTTTAGCACTGACACACAGACGTGAAAAGCTTTGTCAGTACATAGGCCACACAGTCATTTGTATCACTGTGCCTGACATAGAGTGCTACCTGTTGCCATATCATTGTGGCCAATAACATACACTATGTCACATGTTATTATTCACAAGTGATCAGTTCACCCAGAGGCATAACTAAGAGGGGGGGAGAGGGAGTGTCAGTATCCTGGAACCAGGGTCCCGAATGATGTATGAATAGTTCCAGTTAGCTTAACTCATGCCTTCCCTCTTCCAAAGCACAACAAGTCCTTTTGTCTTTCTTAGTTTTATTGAGGGGAAATCACAGGAGGAAAGGTACTTGCAGATGTAGTGTGGCTAGAGAGTGCTTCTCTCTCTGAAGTGCAGTGTATCAAGGATAAGGCAGTGTAAAACAGAAAGGCCTCGCTGGGGCAAATAGCAGGCAGGTACTCACTCAGAGTCCAGGGTGAAAAGGAAGTGAGGAGCAAGGGTCACACTAGAAGGGAAGTGAGACTATACTAACTGTCAGCAAGGACAGGGGGGTAGGAATAGCCCACTCTCAGCTAGGCGAATAGGAGATTGCAGGCAACCAACACTGACTAGGGCTGTGTAAACAACATGTAACAATAATGTTGCCTTTTCACATGCAGCTAGCTGCTGGGACAGGGAAAATAGCAGGCAGCTAAACTAGGGAGACATGAATCCCATGAGCTGCAAAGGGAGACAGAGAAATGTAAAATCCTGTTCCACGACAGTCAGTGAACTTCCGGTGTCTGCTGCCAGGACGGACACCCTGCTCCAGGTAGTGTCCTGTAACTGAGGAGTAGAGTGCTAAAAATGGGGGGAAGACGGGGGGGGGGGGGGGAGGGAGAATAGGGGGGACAGGGAAGAGGGGGGATGAGAATGGGGTGAGGAGTGAGAATGAGGGGGAGGGAGGGGGAATGGGAGGGGAAGATAAGGGAGAATGGGGGGGAGGAAAGGGGGGATAGAGAATGGGGAAGAAGGGAGAATTGGGGAGGGGAGGATAAAGGGGAATGGGGGAGAAAATAGCGGTGGAGCAGGGGAGCAAGAGGGCGATACCGAATTCCTTCTTTGAGTTCACCCTACAATTACTGGCCATATAAGGCATTTATTCTGCGTATGGCCCTCTTATAATGAAAGAAGGGCTCCTACCTATAATTAAAATGAGGTTTGGGAGGGTGAGAGCAGGGGGTACACTGTATCACTATACATTGCATCGTGCTCATTTTCCCAGCGTGGGTGGGAATTTTTCTCCCTGAGCTGGATTTGCTGGTTTAAGAACATGAGCGATCGCCTGGAGAAGGCAGTGGTTCGTTTAATAGCCTAAATATAGAAAATGCATTATGTGTAAAACTAGTAGTCCCCGAGTAACGTTTAACTGGGGACAAGTATTTGGCAGTCCTTATTGTAAGGTGTATAGGCTACGGAATCAAGTTGGATTACTGTAGATCTCGCCATGTCCATAAAGATAGCTTCTTATGTCAGTATTTGGCAGTGTACAGTACAATAATGAGGCTGTAGGTGTGATCCTTAGAAATACTGTATAAGGTTATAGTGAAGTGCAATGGGGTCCTATTGCTAAGTGTAGCCACTGAAATGTCACTTGTAATCGGGCAATCTCCCTCAGGCCGTCATTATCTACTACCTCCTTCCACATTACTGTTGGAAACACGATCATTCACCCAGTAGCCCAAGCACGCTGCCTAGGGGTCACACTCGATTCCTCTCTCTCATTCTCCTCTCACATTCAAAACGTTTCTAAAACTTGTCGCTTTTTCCTCTGCAATATCACAAAGATACGCCCTTTCCTCGTTTACTCGACTGCTAAAACTCTGGCCCTCATTCTCTCCCGTCTCGATTACTGCAACCTCCTGCTGTCCGGCCTTCCTGCCTCTCACCTGTCTCCCCTACAATCTATCCTAAACGCTGCTGCCAGAATCACTCTACTCTTTCCTAAATCTGTCTCAGCGTCTCCCCTCCTGATATCCCTCTCCTGGCTTCCGATCAAATCCCGTATCTCACACTCGATTCTCCTCCTCACTTTTAAAGCTTTACACTCTTCTGCCCCTCCTTACAGCTCAGCCCTAATTTCTCGCTATGCACCATCCCGACTCTTGCGTTCTTCTCAAGGATGTCTTCTTTCTACCCCCTTTGTATCTAAAGCTCTCTCCCGCCTTAAACCTTTCTCACTTTCTGCCCCGCACCTCTGGAATGCCCTTCCCCTCAATACCCGACTAGCACCCTCTCTATCAACCTTTAAGATCCACCTTAACACACATTTGCTTAAAGAAGCATATAAATAGCACTGTGGATAATCCTGGACACATGATACATAAAGCTTGGCCCCTGCAGACACACTTACTAGAATTCCCTCCTACTGTCTCTATACGTTCCCCTACCTACCAGTTAGATTGTAAGCTCCTCGGAGCAGTGACTCCTCTTCCTTAATGTTACTTTTATGTCTGAAGCACTTATTCCCATGACCTGTTATTTATACTATTTGTTATTTATATGATTACAACCAGTATTACTACTGTGAAGCGCTATGTACATTTATGGCGGTATATAAATAAAGACATACAATAACCTGCCTTATCTGCCAGAAGGGCTTGCAATGTATTGCTTTCAGTGAATGTGTTGCAGGCAGTTCAGGCACCAAAGGGGTTACGATAAAGGCATACAGATAATGACTTCAGCCTGCATTTAATATTGTGATATAGTATGCTTGAGGTGATGTGGCTATTTATGCCCCTTTCCTGTTCTTGTTATGTTTTGGGTTTGGTAAGAACTCTGCCTCCCCTCTCCTCTTTCACAACACTCTTCCCTTTAAATTCTGGATGAGTATTTAATGTCTAACCCGGGATTGGCCAAATTCAGTCCTCAAGGGTCACCAACAGGTCAGGTTTGAAGGATATCCCAACTTCAGCCCAGGTGGTTCAATCAGTGGCTCTGTCAACTAAACAAATCTCCTTTAAACCTGACCTGTTGATGGCACTTGAGGACTGGAGTTGGCCAGCCCTGGTCTAACCCGATCCTGCTGCTGTAATATGACCAGTAAGATGATCAAACAGATGGCTGCACTCTAGCACAGTGTAATGCCCTACAGTATAATGCAGTTTCCGTGCTTGATAAAAAAAAATGTAATTTAGGAAGAAAAAAATAAATAAATAATGAAAACCAAAGTAATTATGATATCAGCACGGGACACAAAAAAGGGGATTGAAGGTGTTTAATGACCCGTAACGCAAATAATAAGCAGGTCATTGCAGACCCATGTTCACCCTTTCTTAATAAAAAAAAAAAAAAAAAATATATATATATATATATATATATATATATATATATATATATATATATAAAGCAGAAAATAGCCGTGTTAGTCCAGTTGCGATAGTGCAGAATAAATGAGTTCTTCAGTATTCGGTGATACCTTTTTTATTGGACTAACAATTTATGTCATAGGACAAGCTTACGAGAGTTATCCTCTCTTCTTCAGGTATTGCTTGACCTGAAGAAGAGAGGATAACTCTCGAAAGCTTGTCCTATGACATAAATTGTTAGTCCAATAAAAAAGGTATCACAGAATACTGAAGAACATATATATATATATATATATATATATATATATATATATATATATATATATATATATATAAAACCATAATACTGAGTTAAGTTATGGTGAGTAAAAAAAGTGACAAAAAACATCCACAGGAAAGCAAATATGCAAATATATCTGTATGCTCATCTGCATGTCTTAGGCAGGTCTGCAACCCCGCCTTTCCCCATTATCACCCAGCATACAGCACTTCCACTGCAGCAAGGGATTCTGGGAAATGACATGCAAATGAGCACACAGTGTCACTTTTTGTCTCAATAACCATTTTAACATGGTTCCCTATAGGCTTAAGCTTGCTGCATGGTCACAGCTTTGAGCACAGCCAGGGTTAAGGTGCATACCCAGAAAACCACCCACAGACAGCTGTTTCGACCTTGATGGGTCTCATCAGTGTGGGGTTGATTTTACTGGGAATGCAAGAGAGGCTATGGGATAGGGTAAACCATAATACTGAGTTAAGTTATGGTGAGTAAAAAAAGTGACAAAAACCCTCAACAGGAAAGCAAATATGCAAATATAGCTGTATGCTCATCTGCATGTCTTAGGCAGGTCTGCAACCCCGCCTTTCCCCATTATCACCCAGCATACAGCACTTCCACTGCAGCAAGGGATTCTGGGAAATGACATGCAAATGAGCACACAGTGTCACTTTTTGCCTCAATATCCATTTTAACATGGTTCCCTATAGGCTTAAGCTTGCTGCATGGTCACAGCTTTGAGCACAGATGAGACCCATCAATGTCGAAACAGCTGTCTGTGGGTGGTTTTCTGGGTATGCACCTTAACCCTGGCTGTGCTCAAAGCTGTGACCATGCAGCAAGCTTAAGCCTATAGGGATCCATGTTAAACTAATTTCTACATGTATTAAACATTGAAGGACAGATCAATAAAATAAACGCTTATAAAGTAGTTATTTTCTACAAAGGATCAGTCGGTGATGTCATTTGGGGTCGGTGATGTCATGTGGGGTCGGTGATGTCATTTGGGGTTGGTGATCGCATCATTGACATGTCAGGCCCCGGAGCGATGTATAGCCCAAAGTAAGTGGTGGGTTCATGGATATTTATTCATGCTGGACCTGTGGATGGTCTCACTTTCTGGTGTTGTAGCATCTGTCCTGTGTAACCAGCGGTGTTGCTACACCCAGGGCTGGTGGACGGGCATTAGGTGCCAGAGGAAAACCTGCAGCCTTGCGCCTCCCCCTCACCCCAATTAACTGTCAAAAATGAACATTGTGCATTAGTATGAATACAAATTCTCCATGCATACTTACAGATTTAATTTACATTAAAAAGGAGATTATGATGCTTGTTGCACATTCTTATTGTGGACGGGGGGGGGGGGGGGGGTCAGTTAAGTTTCCTGGGGGTAGTTATGTGCATGGAGGAGGGAGGAGGAGGTGTGGGCCTCGGGGTAATAGTATGGGCTTGTGAGGCAGGGAGGGCCACAAAAGAGGGAGGGGGGCAGAATGCAGCCTTAGGATAATGGAGGGGGCCTGCTAGAGGCCTGCCGGAGGAGTTTGTCCGAGACGGCCTGTCAGAGGGTGTACACGGAGTTGCCTGTCAGTTCCACCAGCCCTCAGCAGACCCCCTCTGTGAGGCATCTGTTAGGGTCACTGTCATGGTGCCCACGCCCCCTGACTCGGGGCACTAATCCCAGCTGTCCCCCACCTCCCTATCGGTGGCCCTGCTGCTAAAGGGGATCCCCATTTATTTGCTGCCCCCAAATTTTCGCCATCTTGATGAACACTTAGTTTGCCTTGTGGTCAAAACTGACCCTGTCATTTAGAACAATGAGCAATGTAATTTCTTATTTTATTACTTTTTGGGTGATTAGTAACAGGTTGGGGGGGGGGGGGGGAACGGGGGGTGGTAATTATTTATTAATGCTGCAAGCACTGAACATTTAGTTGTTTTTGGTTTCCTTTAGCTGTTAACGGGACTCAGTTGCCTTGGATTCAGGAGGGAGACAATTGACACAACAATTATACAATTCTGACAAAGCGACTGCAAAAAATCTGTCATAATCACTTTCCTTCTGCCGCAGGAGTGCTTTTAAAATGCTTTGTTTGCGGGTACACGTCGACATTGAGAAATAAAATGTCAAAAGTTTGGGCAAAAGCAGAAATGTAATGCTTTTAATTAAATCGGTTTTTTTTGGGGGGGTTTTTTTAAGCAATATCCGAGTGCGGAGCGGAATGAGTTGTCTTGTTTTGAAAGAAAAATGTCTTTATATAAACTTCGGCGTTAAAATGATATCGTTTGCAGCATCTGTGTTTAGTTCACACTTATTAACCATGTCCCTTCTCTCTTTTCTCCACATCTCCGTCGCCCTGTCTGTCCAGTGCTGGTGGAACCTAATGTGTCACTTGCCCTGCGTGTACTCCTCCTGAAGTGACACCGCACCTCCAGATACTGTAACAGCATGGCAATCTCATCACGCCTTGCACTGTGGGAGCAGAAGGAAAGTCTCACGTCTCTTGCATGAAGACTCACTACCTGCATGCCAACCCTAACCAAACCTGGCCAGGCCGTGCCATCCCAAATTACGGTTTGCCGCGTGCCTTCGGAAAAACAGTGGTGCTGTGGCTGATGTTAAGAAGTGTTAAAGGAGCAGTCTCCCCCCCCCCACACCCTGATTTTATTTGTGACCCCCTCCCCCCCTCCCCCAGCTCGGTTTTATTTGTGACCCCCCTGCCCTCTTCATGTCGATGGGAAGCAGAGTATCCCAGGAGTTGAACAGAGTTCATTTTCCCGAGATATATACCTGTGAAGTTAGGGCTGTTACCGTCCCGTTCGGGGAAACAAAATGGCCGTTTAAAGCTCCCACGTTGTGCGGGTCAATAGGACCCCATGGCGCAATCCGTGGTGGCTTACTGTTGGCCCGCGTGACAAGGGGGATGGAAGTCTGTGGCCGTGCCCGTGTTAGCGTTACAGATATGTACAGTATCTTGGGAACCAGGGGAAATTAAATGAATGTGGTTGGGCTCCAGGGGCCACCTGATTATCATCCATGGGAAAAAGGGAGGGGGGACACCTTTCGCTCTGGTAGTCACCTTACTGCGCATTTTAGTGAATGGGCTGTAAGGTGTCTACTTGCGCTACAAGGTGTCTGATGAAATAGCACTGCTTAGTAAACATGTGCCACTTTCTGCTTGTGTTAGGGAACAATTAGAGGTTCTTAGGTATGGTTAAGGCCAAGTTGACCAATCCAGAATGTCAGACATTTTTAATGTCCCCTGTGTCTCACTGGGAGTGCTCAGTTGCATGTCATTACCCAGAATCCCTGACTGCAGTGGAAGCACGGTTTGCTAAGAGATAGTGGGGAAACACAGGGTTGCAGACCTGTCTGAGACGTGAATGTGCTCACAAGTGGTATTTTTATTTGCTGCACACTGTACGGTGGAGGGGTTTTGTCACTTTCTTTTTTACCCATCATAACTTAATTAATGTCTACTTAATGTCCCCTGCAAATATGTTGACGTTTCTCAAACACTGGAAACCACTGTGACATTCTACAACGCATTATCAGAACGAGGGAAGCAAAAAGCATTGAAACCTCAGAACCCCCAATATACTGTATATATGTATATATACTGTATACCTACAGGCAAATAGACTAACAAGAGCAGGGTTTGAAAAGCTGTTTCTATAAATGGATCGCGCTTCGGGCTGATTATGGATTTCTACTTTGAATACTTGATGCCTCCAAATGAACAAAGCAAATGGAACATGGGACAGAGACAAAGGGTTTGAAGTCCCTTACTTAATAACAAAGCCATTATTAACCTGCATTCACTTAGTTCCGCACACATCATTAATTCTATCCATTCATAGCTCACGAACCATCGCCTCCCAGAACAAGCCTTTCTTCCGCCTTCGAATGGAGATCAGTTCTTGGAATACGTCTGTTCTTTCTGCTATCCACTTAGTTCTATATTTTGCAATAGCTTCGTTTTTTCTTTCTTTTGAAGAAGCACACATTCCTGGTCCGTGAAAAGAAAACCTGAACATGGGGGTTGGTTCTTTAAAGCAGCAATGCCACGTCCCCCATTTTCTTCTTCTTATTTGTGTATGAATGTCTCAAGGTGTAGGGGAGCGCAGGTGTCAATATGTAATGGAAGAATCAAAACACGACATACAGTAGTGCAAATATAGTTCTCAAAATTCAGAATGCTGCTTGTAGAAACTGTCAAGTGGAGACTCATGTGGTTTCAATCAAAATAGAGCGTTTCAGAGATCAGTGGCACTGAGCTTGACTCTGGTGTAATGAAGCTGGAACCCCAAACAGAAACGGTCTGATGTGGTGTGATGCAGTGTCACTCATGGGATAGCGTCAGTCAGGATCAAGAGAGAAAAGTATCCATAGCGTAATCCAGTAAAATATACAATTTAATAAAGGTAATTAAGATTCAACACTTACATAGTGTCATAAAATATCAGACACATAATACGTGATGATACCACCAGATCGGTAACTCCCCGCTGCCTCCGTCTCAGACCTCTCAGTCCCACACTGCTTCTGAACCGGAACGCTTGTTGGGACCCGGATGGATGTCCGAAATAGAAGGAGGGTCTTGCGCGAGCAATGCAGCACCGTGCAGCTTTGCAAGAGGAGCGATCGGGGGTCCTTTGATGACGTAACACGAGCGACTCTACGCGTTTCACTAAGACGTGTAGCTTCGTCAGGAGTCATGGAAACCCTACGATCGCTCCCCGTTGCCATGGCAATGCATCACCCAAAGCCGGCCTAATCACGGTAAGTGAGTTAGAGGTCTCGCGCGGTCCCCCGGCATTTAATTGAAATGCCTTGGGGAAGAGCGCAGGGCCTCTGTAACCGCCGCGGCCCCCCCAGTTTGCGCACCCCTGCTATAGATTACAATAGGGATGTGTGTCCTTGATAAATAAGAAAGTAGCCCCCAAATCTATAGTTGTGCAAAGTATCCCCTCCACTTCCCATACACAACACCACACACAGATCTTGAGCATGGACAAGTGTGAAACAACTGGTGTGTGTGTGTGTGGTACCCTGTGTGAGAACTCCACCTGTTTCTGACCTGGTTCCTGCTTGTGCATAAACAGATTAGGGAAGAAGATAAGGGGCCAGCGGTTTCTTCCCCCCCACCGTTGTTCTCGGTAATTCCCGGCGGCTTCATCAAACAGCTGGTCCGAGAAACGGAAAAGGAAGCAAAGCAGAAAGAGATCAAGGACACGCCACCGGTAAGTACAGTACAGTGCTCGGCGCAATTATGGCACCGGAGCGGCATCGTTAGCGGTTGATCTAATGACATCTAAGGGATATTTGCTAAAGCCTCCTGGCTGTAAAACGTGGGTAAAACCAGAGCGAAATAATTGCACCACGTTGATAACAGAAAGATCGCCAGTGGCTTCCTGTGGAATACCTTTGCCCAGGTTTTTGCAGCCAGGAGACTACTTTAGTAAATAACTTATATAGAACTAGATGCACAAAGCTCAGATAAATCTGGGCTCATAACGTGACATTACCTACAATGAGAACGGACATGATGTTCCCTGAGGTTAAAGAGTATCCTTCTAAGCTAATTATATTGAAAAACAACATCCGTACTACATCTCATTAGCCTAGGGTTAATGTCACCTTATTGTAGCATAATGTTGTGTTATCTTCCTATAACGTGATGGTAAGTGTGTCTTAGTGTTACCCCCGTCCAGACCCTGAAAGAAGGGTTTAAGTGGAGGTGAGAAAGAGAGGAGAGGGAAATAACGCCAGCTGAGAAGCTGTGTTACTTAACGTATGCCTAACTGTGGTGCTACACCCATCCAGACCCTACAACAGCTCTAGTGTAGGATCTGGATGTGAGTAACGGGAAGTTTATGTATAACATGGATGGTTAGTGTCTGAGTTACCCTTAATGGACCTTAGTGAATAGGTGATGCAGCTTTATTTGCATATCATTGCATGCCATTATCACTAACGGGCGTAAGGCTCCGGCTCCAGTGAGAGCGCAGGCGTGCAAGGCGCGAACAAAGAGACGGCCCTCTGTGGGGCCGGCCCCAGGCAGTGCGTGCGCACCAACTCTCAAAGCGCGATGGCGCAACCACATTTCCAAAAGACAAGACATATGTCTTTTGGCGCGGCGGCCGAGCGATGGCTACGTCACGGCTCAGCCAATGAGGGCGAACCAGCCGAGTGACATCATGGCCGCGCCCCCGCCACGCCTCCCCGTCGCGAGTGATCTGAAGTCCTCTGATTGCTCGGTTCAAGGGCACGAACGCTGCAAAAAGCTCCGTAGCGCTCGTGCGTTCTCACTGGGCCGCAGCCTTAGACTGTAGTTAACGTCGTGCTCTTTACTAGACAAACCATGGTTTAACGTTATTGTCCTTTGAAGATATACTGTTATTAGTCCTAACGGGATGTTAAGTAACTTAATGTACCAGGGGTGGCAAACACCAGTCCTCCAGGGCCACCAAAAGGACAGGTTTACAGGGTATCCCTGCTTCAGCACAGGGGGCTCAATCAGTGTATCAGTCACTGACTGAGCAGGGGGTCCGGAGACCCTCTGCTGCACATACATGTACACAAAGGTGGGCATTTAAATTGGAATACACTTTTAACGAAGTTAAAGATACTCTATGTTCTTTTTTGTTGCTATTCAATACTTTGTCTTTCTATAGGTTAAAGACGATCCATTACCAGAGGCGTTGAAGGTATGTGTAATTTCCAATAATATCGGTGGCAATTTGTGTTGTACAACCGTAGAAGTAGAAAACTACAGGAAGGTTTCACCAGGAGGTACAGTATACAGTATGTAACACATACCCCCCCTCCCCTCCTCTGGGAGATGTTGCTGCTACATGGAGTGTGGTGGTGCATACCTGCTGGCTCACAGTAGATCTGAGTCTCCTGCATGGTGGTAGGGGATGTCAGAACAGGCTTCTGGGGCATAAACTGATTCGTACTCACGGTGACAGCGCCTTCATCTCTTGCAGGCCCCAGGGATGAGGGGAGCAATCTCTGCAGGAGAGTTTCTTTTCCCTCCCCCTGATAGATTTCAGTCTCAGGCAGGAAGGTATAGTAACACAGGAACACTTTATTCCTTACAGCAGATAATACAGCAACAGGCAGAGCTTAGGGCCTTCACCCTCAGGATGTTTCCCTGGACAATCACTGCAGGTACAGGGCCCCCATAGCTGTCCTTGCTCTTCTCCTACTCCCTGGTGGAGTAAGAGGAATAGTCCCCCTGCAGCTCCCCTAAGGGGGGGCCCACAGATTAGCAGAGCCCTGCACAACTGTTCTGGGTAAGACCGGCCTCTCTCAAGGGTAGAGGCAACTGCTGAATTTGGTAGTGCAGCCCCTTAAGTACAGGAAAAGCAGGAACCAGGTCTGAGTCCCTGATTGGACACAAGGTCTAGTTGCAGCGCCTCCCCTGTGACTCACTGAAGCCTCAGGGGGTGGGTAAAACCCAGGATTAGTCCTGGCAGGCCTGCTCTTACTAGGACTTATTGCCAGGAAAAGGGCAGACTGGTAGCCAGAAACCAGCCCTGGCTATAAATATAATCAGGGAAACAAAAGAAAGGAAAAACCATCAGCCACTAATACCATCAATACCAGAGCTGTCACTGAAGCAGGTAAAGCAGGGATTGATACTGATGAAAATTAACATGCAACAGTATATAATGACGCTGTGTATCTCTACTCACGGGCTGCCTTTCATAGTTCGTTATAAATAAAGTGTACTAAAATCAGAGTATCTTTACTATCCCCCAAGATAATGATTTGTCCATGTCACACAGCCATATAAATAATACTAATTAGTGACCTGGTGCGCTCATTTGCATGCCATTACCCAGAATCCCTTGCTGCAGTAGAAGCACTGTATGCTAAGAGATCATGGGGAAAGACAGGTTGCAGACCTGTCTGAGATGTGAATGTGCTCACAAGTGGGATTTTTATTTGCTACATTAATTAGTAAAACCCTTATTCAACATATGGTATTTTTAAATTTATGTTTGGAGGGTATTAAAGCTGCAGTTCAAGTTGCCGTTTTTTTTTTAATATATATATATATTTTCCCATTCAATATGTGCATCAATACAATCTGCACACTGACACGTGATTAGCTAAGCTGCAGATCGATCCGTTCTCCTGTAATCGATCGCTTGCTCCGGGTTATTTAATTCAGTTCTTGCACAGCATTGTGGGCAATGTAGACCTGGGATATGATTGACTGGGCAGTTACTAGATACAATTGGTGCACTGCTAGAGAGAGGGCGGGGCGCCAGAGCCTATCAGAAGGGGAAGGGGCTGTCACTTTGGAAATGCTTCCTACATTAGGAACATTAAAAATGTCTTTAAAACATTTGTTTTTTTAAATGCTTGATCTGCTGCTTTAAGACTGGGCAGTGTAGGGTCAGCAGCTGTTATTATTAATAGGATACGATTCTGTTTTCGAGGTCTCTGTATATAACAAAAGAAGTGTAAAACAGGGGGAAGTGCATTTATACACAACATTGGTTTTTATAGTGGCGTTTTTTTTTTTTCTTTCTTACAAACTAGGGCAAGAACACACAAAGTGGATTCAAAGCTAAAGCAAAGCCAGAATGGGCAATGTTTCATGCGTCACCTTGTGTGTTCATATCAGAACTGAGGGCCCAATTTAAGAGAAAAGGAATTGCATGAGAGCTACAGTAATCGGTCCCATTTTCTTGCCAGGCATCGCAGCTGTCATAGTGAGCCGCGTGTCCTTAAATGACTCGCCCCATTAGCACAGCACATGACAATGTTCATGTGACATTTTGTGACATATGACCTTAGGCTTTAAACTAGCTCAAAAGTAGTTTTTTTTTAATAGAAATACTTCTCTACAGCAGGGGGTGCTCAGCTGTTGTCCCCGAGACCCCCAAACAGTTCAGGTTTTAAGGATAGCCCAGCTTCAGCACAGGTCAAAGACTGAGCCACTGATTGAGCCACCTGTGCTGAAGCAGAGATCCTAAAAACCTTGTCTGTTGAAGGGTCTTGAGGACTGGAGTTAAGCACCACTGCTCTATAGTAATTATACTTGCTCCTGTATACCAAGTCAACTGTATTGATACTGACCAGGATTTCATCTCTCGCCAACTACATTGTAACAACTGCTTAACCATGCAATGTTGATAAATGCACAGTAACTGCTTGATAAATGATGTGTATATTTGCACTGCTTTTGTCTGTGTTTTGCACATTGGGAAACTTGGATAAATAGACCCCCCTGAACTCAGATGCATTTTGGGGGAACTGAAGTCTCCTGGCAGCAGAACTGGTGCAAAAAGTAGCACTGGACGACTAAAATAGCATGAATACATCTGGTGGGGTGTTCTGCCATCGTTTTTCAGCTGGGAAACTTGGATACGAGATTGAAAGTTTTAATGAGTGCCTTCTGTCTTTAAATGGTTAATTTAATAAACAACTACAAGACATGAATAAAGAGGTCGTGAACCATTAGTCCTGGCACAGCAGCTGTTGCTAGCAGCGGAAGGTCAGCAGATACCATCGGCCTTTGTAGAAATATGGTCAGATTTTCTTGGTATCAAATAACAAACATCTATTTGTCAACAGCAAAGCTGAAAAACTGTTCGGGCCTCTAGCAGCAATCATGTGGGGCACACGAATTATATAGATACAAGGTTCTATCAGTAACACTTGTTATACACATACAATAGTAGAATGGGCAGGTTAGGAGAGCAAAGAAGCTGCTATCTGCCACCAGGTTCTATGAGGTCGGTATTAAGGCAATTGTGCCACCAAACTGAGGCATTTTCATCCTGCCACTATACTTCAGTGTTTTGCTCCAATTTTATCCTGTCTGCCCCAGCCTGCACCTTGCCTTGTGGAGAGTCAGTTGGGGGGAGTTACATGGCGCACAGATTATAATGAGATGTATCACATTCTGCGTCTCTGCCCCAGCCTGCACCTTGGGGAGAGTCAGTAGGAGGAGTTGGGGAGAGTCAGTAGGAGGAGTTGGGGAGGAGTTACATGGCGCACAGATTATAATGAGATGTATCACATTCTGTGTCTCTGCCCCAGCTTGCACATTGGGGAGAGTCAGTAGGAGGAGTTGGGGGAGGAGTTACAAGGTGCACAGATTATAATGAGATGTATCACATTCTGCGTCTCTGCCCCAGCTTGCACCTTGGGGAGAGTCAGTAGGAGGAGTTGGGGGAGGAGTTACAAGGTGCACAGATTATAATGAGATGTATCACATTCTGCGTCTCTGCCCCAGCTTGCACCTTGGGGAGAGTCAGTAGGAGGAGTTGGGGGGAGTTACATGGTGCACAGATTATAATGAGATGTATCACAGTCTGCTTTTTTCTCTATGCCATTCTTTTCCCCTTTCATTTGCCTCAGTAAACCCTCCATCTCTAAACTGGCATCCAAACACACTTTCCTCCATGTTGATACATATTTGTGCCTATGTTTAAATCTCTTTAGTGCTAATTGTAACAATAATTATATTAATATTTTTTCTTGTATAATAAAAAATAAGTGAACTATGGCAGTTGAATTCCTGTAGGGAGCCTACGCAATGTTTGAAGGAATGTAATTATTTATAACATTCAATCTTACGAGGGACTAAACATTTAAACATTTTTGTATATTATAGAATACTTTGTTAGTGTATGACTTCGAGTTTTCATTGGATCACGTTTAACCACATTGTCCTGGTTGTGCAAGGGCATCATGCATCAATTATGACATTCTGGACGGTAGCCACCTCGTATGGAGCATGTGTGTCGGTGCACTGCAGACTAATGTGACAGTATTGGCAAACCCGTCTCCATGTCATAATGAAATTCTGGTCCAGTCCTGGTTCCCATTATTGTCCATACAGAGGCACAAATGATGTGGACTATAGTGCATCTCAAAAAGAACTTCCTACTGTCTCTGTATGTTCTTCCTACTTACCAATTAGATTGTAAGCTCTTCGGGACAGGGTCTTCTTTTCCTAAGTGTCCTTTTTATGTCTGAAGCACTTCTTCCCATTATGTATTATTTGTTATTTATAGGATTGTCACGTGTATTACTCTGTGAAGCGCTGTGTACATTAATGGCGCTATATAAATAAAGACATACAGGTGCGCCGACGAGTATTCTAAAACTTGCCTTGGAAAATCTGGGGCTATCACCAACAAGACCCAGGTACATGCTGGGTACATGCTGCAACATTTCAGTGACATTTCTGCAGAGACTAATGGCCCATCGGATTAACACAGCAGGGGTCCCTGGCAGTCCCATTTAGTTTGAATGGGACTGCCCGGGACCCCCGCTGTTAATCCGATGGGCCATTAGTCTGTCTGCAGAAATGTTGCAGCATGTACCCAGCATGTACCCAGCATGTACCTGGGTCTTGTTGGTGATTGCCCCAGATTTGTTTTAGAATACTCGTCGACACTACAGTACGTACACACATAATAAGGACCGTACCAAAATCTTATGAACACACAAAGTAAGGTTACTAATATGTACATCGTTCCAGACTTTGTTTATGTGGCTGAAGATGTAGACAGAGGCAGTAAACAACAGAAAAACTAATCTCTATCTCACTTATCATTGTCCTAGTCTCCTGGGAAACTCAGCAACAATCTTGTCCAGCAGTTTGTGTTCAAGGATGAGAACATTCTTGCAGTAGAAGAAGAAATGGCAGGTAAAAATAATCTCTTTATGAATGGACTCAATGGGGACAAACATTCAGGACAAGTGGCAGAAAAACCGGTCAAAAGAAGCCTCGGTCTGAAGGTTGTTAGGAACCCTACAAAGAAACAGAGCGCACCTGAGCCTAAACCCACTGAAAAAACTGAGGATAAAGTGAGTAGAGCAGAGGACAACCCTTCAAACTGCAAATCCCCTCTTCAGGTTCTGGTAGAAGAGGTTGGACAAGTGCAAGTGAGTGTACACACGGATATTCCACAGTGTGCTATCCCAGAGAGTAAGGGAGACGTGGTTGCCAAAGAGAATGTGGATGTGAAGAATGAAAGACTTGAAATCCCAGAAGAGAAGAGGGTGGAGCAGGACAGCAACGTAGACAATGAAGTGGAGGTCCAAAGTATAGAGGAACGAGAAAGCACAGACTCAGAAAAGGTAAGAATGTGTTGTCGGTTATCAAAGCTTGATATCCCCAATGTGCTCTGTAAAAGGGTGTCTAGAGGGTAAGCTCCAAAAGGGTTGTTTTTGGCTTGTGTTAGTGCCAAAGGTAATTTGACACAGATCATTAATAAGAGTAGTACACTTCAAGTCCAGACTTAGTAGAGAGCTTTGAAGCGCAGAACATGGTAAAGGCCAAGATGCAGCATCCTATACACAAAACAAGCATCCCTCTGAAGAAGAGGTATAGCACCTTCCAAACATGGGCACCACGGTGTGTACAAAACAAATCACTTTAATCATTCATCACAATAGATCAACCTTGGCGCCGAATAAAAATGGTTATTATTATTATCCTTTATTTGTAAAGCGTTAACATATTCCGCAGTGCGGTAAATTGGGGGAAAGGGGTACAGAGTGACATCAATTACATTAACTGAATGACACACAAGTAGGGACAGACAAGCACAGACAGGTACAGAAGGTAATGATGGTCCTGCTCGTCTTGAGAGCTTACAATCGAAGCAGAGAAAACGTGCAGGTGTGGTGCGCTACCAGCCGAAAGGCAAAACAAATCAAGCGGTAAAACCAAGAAAAAATTATTTATTTCATCAAGGGTAAGAAAATGACCTACGCGTTTCGCACTTTAGCGCTTTTTCAAGGTGTCTTAAAATCTAAGCAAGCAAAACAAGAACCATGACGATGTAATAAATCAGAAATACCAAATATGATATAATGTGCTAGAGCCCTTAATCAAAGAAAAAATTATTGATATTGAAACCACACTTTCTTTTTACCTTTAATGAAAGAAATGTAGCAGAAATGGCATTTATTCTTTTTCAGTTAGTATTCCAGCCTCATTTCTAATCATTTCACAATCACTTGAATGGATTTTCTTGTTGGGAAAAAACACCTCCCAGCCCCCTCTCCCCCCCACTCTCCCCACTCCCATCCCTCCCTCTCCCCCACTCTCCTCCCTCCCCCCCACTCCCCTTCCTCCAACCCCACTCCCCTCCCTCCCCAAACTGCACCCCCCCCAAAAAAGTGGCGATTCTCATGAAAAAAGACATGCCAAGTACTGCAGAAATAAAATGTAACGCTTCAGTCCTTCAATTATGCATGGCTGTACCAGAGTGCTTTATTGTACAACCTTCCCTTGTCTCATCTTGACTCAACATCTGCTGGTTTAAACCCTCATTATGGCTTTCTACCTTAGATACCAGAAGATGTGTGGTATGAAACGGAGCAAGTTTGGTACGTTCACACAGATGGATTCACGCTCGGTAAGTGTGATACGGGTTCAAGGTTTCAGATTCGGGTGGACGGCTTAACCCCTCCAGAGCTGGAGCTCTGTATTGACGGGTCAACTTCTAACACAAGAATGTCTTCTCTTCCTACCAGCGACAGAACTGAAGCCAGATGTGGGAACTCCAGAGTTAGCGGAGGGCAGAGTGAGGATTCGCATTGATGCAGAAAACAAGGTTTTAGAAGTGGACGAAGAAAATATTCATAGAGTAAGTGTCAGACATAGCAATCAGTGCCGGCTTACGCATTGGGCACACTAAGCACGTGCCTAGGGTTACCCCATGGTTAGGGGGCCTCCGTAGGATGTGGTGCGACTCCCCAGCTCCCCATGCAGTAGCCCGGCGGTCACTGTCTGCCATACTCTCCCTGCTCGTGTCGGTGCCGGGATCCAACTCTCGCCCGACCGGAGGAGGGAGCTACAGAGTCCCCTGACCTCACCCAAGGAAAGTTGTGTGTGTTTAAGAGAGAGAGAGGTGTCTCTTCCCTTCTCCGGAGCAGCCCTCCTCCTGCAGTGTCGCATTGCCATGGTGACCCGATGTCAACAACGCCACGATGCTGCAGGAGGAGGGCCACCTCAAGGAAAGGCCGCCAAAGTCTTGGTGCCTAGGGGCCCCAGGGGGTCTTAATCCGCCAGAGCACGACATGGATGTCCCCCTAATTTCACCCTTATCTCCTTGCCCAAAATTGTAAGCCATTGAAAAAACAAACTTTTAAATGGGCAAGACTTGGTATCCAAAGTAAAAAGAAAAAGCACATTATTTACTGATGTAACCGATTACCAAACCTTGTTACGCTTTCTGTTGCTATACTTGCACTTTCGCAACCGTTTGGTAATTTGCCATATTTCTAGAGATTATGCTATTTTAACCCTGTTAGTGCTGGTAAATCAACCCATTATGGGACACTATAGGAATTATCATGTGTGTAGTAACTTTCATCGGTTCAATTCTGGTGATTTCTTTTTTTTTACTCGGATAAGCATTTTATTTCTTATTTTCGAGCGTTTGGAAGATTTGCAGATGGGGGGTCCATACTGTAGGTAAACAAGGGGCTGTTATTTATCTAGTACTTTCAGAATGTATGGCCAAATCCTTCTGCTTGTGCTGCCAAACACTTTTAAATCCCCTCATGTAGTGACAACCCTGCGATTTTTCAGATCTTATCCTTTTATTTTGGAACCCGCTACTTTTGTGACCGTATTATTAATGAACTAAATCGTGTTGCACCAGGTGATATAAGCAGGGCCGTTCCTTTGCATTCACTTGTATTAATGACTAGCTGATATACCCGGCGTTGCCCGGAGGCAGGGAGGGGGGCGTTAAAGGCAGGGGGGGGAGTGAAAGGCAGGGGGGGGCGTGAAAGGCAGGGGGGGGGTGAAAGGCAGGGGGGGGCGTGAAAGGCAGGGGGGGGGTGAAAGGCAGGGGGGGGGGGTGAAAGGCAGGGGGGGCGTGAAAGGCAGGGGGGGCGTAAAAGGCAGGGGGGGCGGGGGCGTGAAAGGCACACACACACACACACACACACACACACACACACACACACACACACACACACACACACACACACACACACTGACACACTGACACACTGACACACTGACACACACACACACACACGTCACCTAGAGCGACACACACGCGACACCTACCTCTACTTCCGGGCGCCGCCATCTTCTCACTTGGCGCCGTGAGGGAGGAAGGGGGTCCTTCCGGGCGCCGCCATCTTAGGCGCCGTGAGGGAGGAAGGGGGTCCTTCCGGGCGCCGCCATCTTAGGCGCCGCGAGCCAGCTGCAGCCTGTCTGGCCACTACCTTTCCCCCGCCGGGGAGGGAGATGAGCGGAGTGCTGGGAGGGAGAGATGAGCGGAGCGCCGGGAGGGAGAGGTGAGGGGAGCGCCGGGAGGGAGAGGTGAGTGGAGCGCCGGGAGGGAGAGGTGAGTGGAGCGCCGGGAGGGAGAGATGAGCGGAGCGCCGGGAGGGAGAGATGAGCGGAGCGCCGGGAGGGAGGGAGAGATGAGCGGAGCGCCGGGAGGGAGAGATGAGCGGAGCGCCGGGAGGGAGGGAGAGATGAGCGCCGGGAGGGAGAGATGAGCGCCGGGAGGGGAGAGATGAGCGCCGGGAGGGAGGGAGAGATGAGCGCCGGGAGGGAGGGAGAGATGAGCGCCGGGAGGGAGGGAGAGATGAGCGCCAGGAGGGAGTGAGAGATGAGCGCCGGGAGGGAGGGAGAGATGAGCGCCGCAAGGGAGGGAGAGATGAGCGCCGGGAGGGAGGGAGAGATGAGCGCCGGGAGGGAGGGAGAGATGAGCGCCGGGAGGGAGGGAGAGATGAGCGCTGGGAGGGAGGGAGAGATGAGCGCCGGGAGGGAGGGAGAGATGAGCGCCAGGAGGGAGGGAGAGATGAGCGCCGGGAGAGAGAGAGAGGTGTGTGTGTGTGTGTGTGGCACGCCGAGGGGGAAGAGAGTGGCAGTTGGGTGACGTCAGACCCACCAATCTGATTGGCCAGAGGCTGAGGACCAATCAAATTCACCGCAGATAGCACTAACCATTCGATTTTATATATATATATATATATATATAGATATCCTTACAATGTGGCAGAACCTGCAGTGTAGCATCATTTCAATACAAGGGAATGTAAACAAAGAACAGCAGCACTGTGTGTGGAAGGCATTATTGTTACTCTGAAATTGTGCCAGATTCAAGGTCAGTTGCATCCCATGAAGCTGGAATTTGCTGCATTTGTTTCCCAGGTTTTATATCCTTTAAAGCGGCAATCCAAGTGGCCATTCCCCCCCCCGCAATTTTTGTTTATTTTGTTACATAGCATTGAATCAGGGGGTCTCCGGAGCTGAACCCCAGTCATTTCTGCTCCGGGTACCCCCTGTTTCTGGAGATGCCTCTGTAGGGGTTGCCGGTAGCCACTCCGTTCGACTAGCAGGGTTTCGCGTAACGGCGGTGTTTCAAATCTCCCCCGACCTGTGCTGTCCAATAGGAAGCTGTGACATCATCAGGTTCGGCTTCCTATTGGCCGGCGTGACGCGGGAAGCTTTAAACCTTGCCCGGATACCGGCACCCCCTTCAGAGGTAAGTATCTCTGGAAGCCGGGGGTCCACAGAGCTGAAATTAATGGGGTTCAGCTCAGGAGACCCCCTGCTTCAAATATATGTTAAAAATAATCATTTAAAAAGTGCATAAATGGCTCCTTTAAACAAAAATAATACAAAGAAATGCAAAAACATATGCTTACGAGGATGATACCATCTCTGAGTGAGCAATGATGGAGAAAAGCGAAGTTATTTATTATTGGAACTAAGAGGTTCTCTCCTAGGCACGGCATAAAATGTCTTAATACTGTCACTGTTGACAGTGCTCCCACTCAAGCCCATGGAAGTCCGAATACCAAGTAGAAAATGAGGACACCATGGACTTGCTTAAAGAGGAATTTATTACAACCATCATATACATTTCGGCTGGGTAATACAGCCGTTCTGGCTGTAATATGTATATACTGTATGTATATCTTTATTAATGTAGCACCATCCAGGTACCTACCGCTTTACAGCAGTAATACACGTGGCATAATAAAGGGATTAATCACTTCAGGCATGGAACAATAGGAAAAGGAGTCTCTGTCCCAAAGAGCTTACAATCTAAGTTGTAAGTGGGGAGAACTTACAGAGACAGTAGGAGGGTGTTATAGGTTGAACTTGATGGACGTACGTCTTTTTTCAACCTCATCTACTATGTAACGATGTGTTCTGGTAAATGCATCTGCAGGGGGTCACGGTCAGTGCATATGAGATGTATAATATCAGCCAGTAGAGCTACCCATATGGTTCATTAAGGAGGTGTGTTTAAGGCCACGCTTATAGTGCCGGCGATGCGATGTCGCCCGAAAACAAACGCATGCTGCCGCCGAGTGCGCTTATAGTGCGCACGACGGCGACAATGCGAAGGAGCGACGTCGCCGTCACGAAAACTGGTAGCCGGCAAAATTAGATTTTTCAAGGGCTGTCGCCTCATGTGACGGCCCTTGAACCAAACAAATGTCGGGAAACCCGCGCTGCCCGGCAAAATATAACTTTCACCTGTGGCGACGGGTGACATCACGTCGTGTCGCCGTCGCCATTGACGGCACTATAGGCGCGGCCAAGAAAGGTCCTAAAGGTGGATAGAGAGGGTGCTAGTCGGATATTGAGGGGAAGGGCATTCCAGAGGTGTGGGGCAGTGAGTGAGACAGGTTTAATTCGGAAGAGGGCTTTAGACGCAAAAGGGACAGAGAGAAGACATACTTGAGCAGAACGCAAGAGTCGGGCAGGTTTTTAGCGAGAAATTAAGGCTGAGATGTAAGGAGGGGCAGAAGAATGTAAAGCCTTAAAAGGGAGGAGAGCTTTGTAAGTGATACAGGGGCTTATGCAGAGAGGTCCGGTAAGGTATAATTAGGCAGGTTTGCGCCAAAACTGTCCGCTTTCAAACAGATAGTGGCGAGAACTTGGCAGGGCAATTTAAATTCGGCAAACGTGTGGCGAGAAGCGTGATCTCGCCACTGCGAAATAACGCAAGATTCCAGTAGCTCCGATGCGCATGAACGCGCCAATCGGAGCTACTAAATGGCGCGTTTAGTTGATATTTTGCCCGCCAACAAAAGTTGGCTGTATTGTGGGCTAATACCGCGCGGCTCAGAATGGCGTGAAACTCGCCTAATTAGCCATTTCCTGCACACCGCGCTACGGAGTTCCCTGCATACCACACCAATAAATTGCAATCCTGTGGCGAATTTAAGCAGTACCTCTCTGCATAAGCCCCACAGTGTTTAATTGGAAGCCAGGAGAGGGATTTCAGCAGATGAGATGCAGAGACTGATTTAGGAGAGGTGCTGAGACAGATTTAGGAGAGAGTAAAGTGATTCTAGCAGCAGCATTTAGGATTGCTTGAGGAGGAGACAGGTGAGAGGCAGGAAGGCCAGACAGTAGAAGGTTACCATAGTCAAGAGGGGAGAGAGTGAGGGCCCACGTTAGAGTTTTAACAGTAGAGCGACAGATAAAATAAATTCCTTTTGAACTAAGCCTTGGTGCCCTCCTCGTTTTCTACGTCGTAATTTATTATTGAGACTCCATTTAACTTGATAAGGATGCTGATGCTCTATATCTGTAGGAGTTGACAGGTCTGTTGTCTTCTGAAAAACAATCATAAAGCTGCTTATGTCAGTTTTTTCACTTTTTTTTTTAACACATTTCTGCTTTTACGTTTTGTTTATTTTTATTCAAATGAGTTTAGTGGGAGTTTAATTCTTCTTCTTGCTGAAATTGAGCATCTGTAAAATACATATACATTATGTATAATCATCTTACTCATTTCCTTCTAAAAGACAGAACACATTCCTGCCCTTGTGAATATGATACAAAACGTAATTTCTGGCAGATTTAAATACATTTTCCTTGCTATTTATCTACAAGCTGTGCTACTGTGTAGTCAATATGTAATCTTAAACATACCACATGCTACCATGGGAAGTGTGTTTCAAGCCTCTAAAAAAGTGAATTTTAGACACATTAGACGTTTCCCCTATAGCAGCATAAAAACGTGTTTCTGACGTTTCTTACACATTGAACGCAGAGATGTTTGGTTTCCATTGAGGCGTATCTCATCCTGGTCTTGATAGAGGTTTATGCAGTGGGTAAAGGACAAAAAAGGCCATTCAAACCAAATGTGTGTGTGTGTATATATATATCTTCAGCCCTTGTATCCCCACTGCTGGATGAGGCCTCCCCAGGTACTGCGGTTGCAGCCTCTCTTCGGCTGGGGCCATGGTGCCACAGACCGCGCGGATGCGTCCGCATGCTGAGCGAACAGACTGCCTTAAGGCAGTGTTCGCATCCATGCGGTGTGCGCAAACTGATTTCTTGGCGCGACAGGCTGTCACGTGAGCGGTTCGCCCAATGAGGGCGAACCAGCTCAGTGACGCCCCCCCACGGCCCGTCCACCACAGCCAGGCAAGTGCCCGCTCACTGACCAGCCTCCGCACGGGCGAAGGCGCCATGGCCCCAGCCTTCTACATGTCGATCCAACACATTTTCTGGTTTCATCCTCCCATCTTACTTTTGGTCGTCGTCTTGGGCTTTCAATCTCTCAAATCTTTTCATCTTTGAATGTGTATAAATCCCATTGTCAAAGCCGCAGTGACCAGTGTTGCCATGTAAAATTGTTGCTAGAAAATGTCTAACAGGAAGCAACATTAGGGCCTATATTTACTAAGCGTTGTTAACCCATAATACTCCTCCCCGAGCACAAGTCTTCTTACAGCCCCACTCACTTGAATGAGGTGCCTCATGGAGTAAAACTGCTTGGTAAAAATAAGAACAATATTCTATGTGAATATCTCGCTGAAATGGAAAGCTATTGAAGTATTGCACAGTGTGATCAGCATAAAAAACCCCCACAATCTGCAGAACACGTTTATAGTTGGAACAAGTGGAATATATTTTTGAACCGTTTGTTGTTTTATTCCAATAGACCAATCCCTCTAAGTTTGATTATGCGGAGGATCTGACCACGCTCATCAGTCTAAACGAATCCAGCGTCACCAACACTCTGCAGCATCGCTACGAGTCCCAGCTCGTCCACACCAATGCCGGACCAAACCTCATTGTGCTCAAGCCGAGTACGCCCGTAAACAACTATTCTGCAAAGGTAGGGGCTGTGATGTTCTCGGTTATCTTTCTGTGAAACAATGGCATTGTCTCCTTAGGGCATCCAGTGGTGGATTTACATATCCGCCGCCCATAGGCACTAACCTTGGTGCCGCCTCCTCGTTTGTGTATCCCCTTGTCCTTCAGCGTTGCGACATCACATGGAGTTGCGTTGCCATGACAATGTGATGGCGCGTTACCATGGTAACATGACGTCGCGGTGTCATTTTCGTGACGCCATGTGATGTCAAGTTGCAGTGCCAACGCAACACCATGTGACGTTGCAGTGTCATGCTGGCGACTCTGAAGAAGAAGGTCGGCGTGACGGATAAGGTAAGAACTTTACAGTGGTCCCACGCTCTCCCCTGGCAATCAGTGGGGAAGGGAGCAGGGCCTCTGTATAAGTTTGTAACTTACTTTTTATTTGAGTTGTTTAGAAAAACATAGGAAAGGGGATACAGAAATGGAAAAAGGGGGGTAGGGGGAAAGGTACCACAATTTTAACACAGGTATCAAAAAAATATAACGATGCTAGACAACCACATCTCCACACATTACTCAGAGTAACCAACTCTGAGAGAAAATACAACCCTCAGTCCAAAGTAACTCAAAGATTCACATATTCCCCCTCAAGTACCAGGGCTCCAGACTTTGTGAAATGTTCTTGAGTTATGTCTCACATAAGATGTTAATCTTTCCATAGATTGCCCCTCATTTACTCTCGAGATAATCTCTCTCCTGCAGGGGGGTGGGACTTTTTCCAGGCCCCTGCGATTGCACGTCTCGCCACGGTCACAATGTGTAATAATAATGTAGATATATTTTGGTTTAAATTATCTAGAGGCTTACCCAGGACCATTATAAGCAGGTCTAGGGGGATTCTTATCCCAAATGTTTCTCGTAACAAATTCTGCACTATTCCCCCAAATCTCTGTATTTTTGGGCAAAACCACCAGATATGGGCCATATCCCCGACACCACCGCAATCTCTCCAGCAAAGATTTGTGGCCCCTGGATATATCTGCCTCAACCTCTGAGGAGTCCGATACCATCTGAACATAACTTTATAGATACTTATATTTATAGATATTGTGCATAATGATGTATTCGTTGCATTTACCCAAATATATTGCAAATCTTCCCAAGAAATCTCTGCCTGAAAATCGTGGGCCCATTGATCCAGATAACGGTGGGTGCAGGGAGCGTAAAATTCGCGAGAAATAAAAACTTGCTACAAGACCCCACTGATAGATTCTTTTTCTACATAATTCATTGAATACAGAACACTCTGGGAAAGACTCCCACTCTGGGACAGTTGCCTAAGATAATGGGGAACTTGTAAAAATATGAACACCTCAGCACCCGTGAACAGTATTTCTGACAAAAATCGCTAACAATTTACCATTCAATAGCATATCCCCCACATCTCTAACATTTTTAGCCTTCCATAAATCAAAAGTACCAGTAAACCAACAAGGCTCAAAGTCAGGGTTGTCAAAAATAGGGGTACATCTCGAGGGAGCTGAAAATAGTTGATAATAAATTTTGACCCTATGCCAAATTGTAAGAGAGAATTTTATTACCGCCGAATCAAAAAAGTCTGCTCTAGAACATCTTGTTGGCTTATTATTCCACAGAAGGGCGTACTGCGGAGCTATTAAATATATTTTCTAAATCTACCCACCTATATTGATTTTCCTGAAAGTGACAAAACATTATCTGTTCCAATGGGAAGCGAAAAAATATTTCCTAATATCAGGAACCGCCAGTCCCCTCTTTTTCTGGATGCGAGCATAACTGATCTGGCCACTCTTGGTCTTTTGTTACCCCATATAAACTGCATAATTTTATTCTGTAAGTCCCTTATATATTTTATCGGGATAGCGACCGGTAGTATCTGAAAACAGTAAAGCAGTTTTGGGAGAACATTCATCTTGACTGATATAATACGGCCGGTCCAAGAGATTTGCTGACCATTCCATAATAAAAGATCCCGTTTAATTCTTGTGAAAAGCTCTGGGTAATTATATTTATAAAGAGATTGGTCGTTTTTTGTGAGGAAGATCCCTAAATATTTCAATCTTACAGTATTCCACTGATAACTGAAATTTAATTGGATTATTTTGACCTCAATATCTCATAAAGTTAAATTTAGAGACCTCTGACTTGGCCGAATTCATTTTATAGCCTGAAAACGAACCAAACCTGAAAGCTCTTCTTGTAAATTGGGAAGAGAAGTCGGGATTAGAAATTGTCAAAATAATATTGTCGGCAAACAAAGATATTTTGACATTTTCCTGGCCGATCTTGATACCCTGTATATTAGGATTTTTCCTAATTTTAATTGCAAGCGGCTCAATTGTTAACGTAAAAAGCAGGGGACATAATGGGCAACCCTGCCTAGTGCCATTGCTAAATTTGGTTTAACTCCCCCCCCCCCCCCTGGCATTTTTAAAAAAGCTGTTGGGGCGTCACATAGGGCTTGGACCCCCTTTAAAAATGGACCGGAAAAAACAAACTCTTGCATAGTTCTATCCAGAAAATCCCAATTAATTGTATCGAACGCTTTTCGGTGTCTAAACTCAATAACATCACTTTGGGTTTAGAAGACTGTATATAGTCTATTATATTGATAATCTTACTGCTGCGGCCGAGTTTATTCGAGCATTTGCCCGTTCTCGGCCGCAGCAGTAGCCTGGCGTGCGCCGGAGGGTGCCGGGCGCGCGCCGAAGCAGCGGAGGAGCGCCCTCCGATCGATCCATCCTCCCGCTGCCGGGTCCGCCGGGTCCCCCGGAACCCCCTGCCGCCGTCCCCAACATCGCGGGACACCAGGGCTCCCTCGGGGAGCCCTGGACGCGCGTGCAGGAGGCGCAGGCTCCCGATGACACGTGACCGCGCGCCGAGGGGCGGCCACTAGCAAGCCGGGAAATCTCCCGGCTTGCGGAACCGGCCGCACTGCAATAAAGTGTGTCGGTAGTGTACATGTATTGTCCATGGCTTGACACATGCTTATAAAACCTACCTGATCATTATGAATTAGGCAGGGCAGGATTGGGTTTAATCTATTCGCCAAAATTTTACTGCAAATTTTTAAATCTGTATTAAGAAGTGAAATTGGCCAGTAACTTGCGCAACTCATTGGGTCTTTTCCTTCCTTACTGAAGGTATCACTTCTAAATTTGCTTTTTACATTTGCATGGGAATCTGGGAACACGATAAAAAAAACTATTGAACATATCTAAAAGATATGATGCTAAAATTACCCAATATTTTTTATAGTATAGATTTGAAAATCCATCCGGGCCTGGGGCTTTTGAGGGTTTCAGACCTTTAATAACTTCTTCTAAAGCTAAAATATTTATTTTAGCATTGAGACCCTCCGATTCTTCCGCAGGCAGCTTTGGTAGTTTGCAAGCCTGTAGATAGCCTGTAGATAGCCTGTAGATAGCCTGTAGATAGCCTGTAGATAGCCTGTAGATAGCCATCTTTTTGTTCACTGGATGTTTTGTTGAATTTGGGGTCTGATGAGTCCAGATTATAAAAATTATTCTAGAATGTGGAAAATTCCTCGGCAATTTGGAAAGGGTTATATGTGATTTCCCTGTTACCCCATCTTATCGCGGAGACTTGCGATTTAGATTTAACACTTCTTAATTTAGTAGCGAGCAGCTTATCTGCTTTATTACCCATATCATAATAGGTCTGACGAGTCCATTTTAATGCTTTCTCTGTGTCTTCCAATCTTACTTTATTTAAAGCTGCAGTTCAGTCTTTTTTTTTTAAATTTATTTTTTTACTTCAATAGCTTCATGTGGGCAATCTCTAATTACCTAAAGAACTGTATAGCTGCCGGTCAATTTGTTCTCCATGTATTGATAGGTCGAAATTTGGTGACATAATTAGTGAAGGGATCTGTTTATATTCTGCTTGTCTGTCAGTGGAAGCTCATGAATATTCATGAGAACTCCTGCACTGACATGTGCAAGAGGTAGGGCAGGGCTGACAAAGGGGTGTGCCAGGGCTTGTGGCAGGACATGAAGGGGCAGTGCCTTAGCAAATGCTTGTAAAATAGAATACAAGAAAATTGGTCTTTAAAAGTTGTTTTTTTAAAAACAGAAAATGCTAAAAGTATTTTTTCTTACTACAGAACTGATTTATTAAAAAACACACACATGCAGGATATTGACTGAACTGCAGATTTAATTCCTCTCTGGTCTAGCAAAGAAGCCTATATATCTTCCTGCATGGGAGTAATTTATGTTCCTGTTCTAGTTCAATTATTTTTGCCGTAAGTTTTCCCTGATTACATTTTTTAGCTCTTTTCCTATATGAAGCTATTGAGATAAATTGACCTCTATGGAGGCTTCATGGGCCTCCCAAAAAGCGGTCGTGCTTTCAACTGAGCCTTTATTTAACTTAAAATAATCTACCAATATATTTCCTATCTGTTCCTCGATTTTCCCGTCTGATTCAAAAGCGACTTGTTTAGGCACCACTGGAAACCCTTGGGCCTAATAAAAGGGGGTTTCAGGACCATTTCCACTGGAGCGTGGTCTGACCATGTTATAGGGCCTATATTCTTCTGGGCGACCCGATCCAAAAGATTCGCAGCTACAAATATATAATCAATTCTTGTATAAATATCGTGAGGGGAAGAGTAAAATGTTTAATCTCTTTGCTTTTTATTCTTCATGCGCCAAGCCTCCTCGCGTGTAAATTCTTTTATACGTTTCTTAAAATGTTTTGCTTTGTTAAATACATCGTTCGCTATCTTTTGTCGCGGTGATGAGGATCTGTCCAGATTAGGGTTCAAGGTCATATTAAAATCTCCTCCAAATATTATATCTCCTGAGGGGGACTCCCCAATTTCTTCTAAAATTGATTTCAGAAAATCAATTTATTGATCATTGGGAGCGTATTTATTAACTAAGGTTAGTCTAACCCCTGACAGAAGACCCCTCACCATTATAAATCTGCCCTCCTTATCCCTTTTAATTTATTCCATTTGAAATGGGACGTCATGTTTTAACAAAATGGTTACTCCTCTTTTCTTCTTGGAGAAAGAATAATAATAAGCTTAACGGGTAAGTACCCCGAAAAGTGTTAGGCGGGTCATGGTTGTTAAAATATCTGCCTGTATTCTGTAGCCACAGGGCATATGCTACTGTAGATATAAGTATGGCCAGATAGCTGAACTCATCCCCCTTTGAAAGCACAAGAAGTCCTTTTGTCTGTTCTTAACTTTATTGAGGGAGTTACAGAAATGAAAAGGTTCTTGTGGGTGTTGTTGTGTGGGTAGAGAGTGCTTCTCTATGTGAAGTGCTTCTGTATCAAGGGACGGTCACACGCATTGCTTTGCAAGTGAGTAGGTAAGAATGGATGTACTCACTCAGTAGCTTGGGTAAGAAAAGGAAGTGTGTAATGTTTGTCACACAGGAATAGGGACAGGGCTAAGCTACCTGTGGAAACAGACGGGAGTATGGAAAAGTCCATTTAGCCAGGGGGATTAAAGGGGTTGTCACAGCAACCAACTTCTAGCAGGCTGGAGAATTGGGAAGTATCTAAATGTATCCATTCCCATCTGCACTAGGAGTGATAGCTACAGGGAAAGCTACATCCAAATAAAGGGCTAGCAGGCAGAGCTGCAAAAAGGGAGGGGGGAGGGAACAGGGGGAACAGAAAGAGACAATCCTGTTCCAGGACAGCCTGCATCTTCTTACATTTTCTCAGAGCCAGTCTCCTTTTATTATTCGAGTTTAGTCCCTTTACATTTAAAGAGACTACTTTTATGGGTAGTTGATTAGTCATAGGTTACAAGTTAAGGCTCGCTCCCTACTTATCATGGAATGCGGAATGGAGTGTGGGTGTGAAGGTGTCGTTACCTGAACTTGAAGACTTACTACGGTCCACTTTAGAGGAGGGAAGGTGCATCCTCCTTGTTGATCTGTGGTGGTACTGGGGGGGGAACAACTTGGGTGGGGGGAAGAGACGTTAGAAGAGACAGGGCAGAAACAAACAACAACAACATAGAAGTAATAGACCTACTGTCCATCCCAAAACTTTTTAACTAATGGTCCTATAGAGGACCCAAATAAAGGGCAAGAAAAAACCCAGATTAGGGGGGGGGCACAAGCCTCGAGGACTTCGGGAACCCCCAACTCCGCGGATGGGCTCCTTTATATTCATACCTTCAAACTTCTTATTATCTAAGTTCCTATCCCTTTTATATAAAAACTAATTTTAGCATTTAGTACTAAAAGAAAAAACAAAAAAACACCTAAACCTCCCAAACTAGATAGTTTCACATTTCCTGGAGAAAATACATCTTATCGTTATAATAATGGGGATGCGGGTTAGGGCCATATACAAATTTCGTAAAATCAATAGAGTCACAAGAATTAAACAAGATTGCATTGTAACTATTGGAAAGTCTCCTTTCTCTTTAGTTCCTTTGTTCTCCTCCTATGTCGCACGGGACCACAGCGAGCCAGATAAAATATCAAAAACAGAGGAAAAAAGTTCGCAGCAGGCCATAAATTCTTGACCGCCGACCTCTTCCTTCATCTGATCGGATTTCAACCGTGGGGAAGGACCCTTTGCACCCTCAGGACGGATGGGCGGACTTGGAAACACCCGAACGGTCGCTTGTTCCTTCTTGTTGTGGGACTTCCGGCGATCCGTCAGACCTCGGGGAATGCTGCGATTTCGTGGTCGGCCGATCATGTAGACCAAGGGCTCTGAAGACATTCTCCGCCTCTTCCGGGTATCTTAACGAAACTCGCCTCCCGTCTTTATTAACCACCAGTCGGAATGGGAAAGCCCATCTGTAGCGGATCTCGTTGTCTCAGAGAACCCCTGTGACTGGGCGGAGGTTTCTTCGTCTTCCGATTGTAGATCTGGAGAGATCTTGGAAAATCTAAATCCTAGAATTCTCAAAGTCCAAAAATTCTTGATTCCTGTAGCATCTTAAAATGTTCTCCTTAATGGTGTAATAGTGTAACTTTACTATTACGTTCCTGGATTTCCAGGGGCCCACAAACCTTGGGCCCGGGGCTCGGTGTGCTCTATCCATATGCAGATCGCTTGTTAGGAGAGACGGGACTATTTGCGTGAATACATTTATTAAATAGAGTTACAAGTTATCTGGATCAATTTCTTCCGGGATATTTCTTATCCTGAGGTTCTGTCTTCTTTCCTGATTTTCCAAGTCGTCGACATTATCTTTCAGGCTCCTAATTTCGTCGTTAAGCCTGAATAACTCGTCTTCCATTGAACTCTGGCTCTGCAGGTATTCTTCGAGTTTATTCTCCAGCTGCGTTGTCCGTTCTGCCAGGGTAGAGAGATCTGACCTGAATTCTGCCACAGCTTTGTCCATGGCTACTTGGAAGACACCTGCATCTCTTTAAGGGCTTTTGGAGTAATTTGGGTGTTCCCCTCTGTATCTTGTTCCTGGTCCAGCTGATTAAAGTTTTCACCTTGTTGTTGAGGCTGCTGTAGTGGCTGTAGGTGCTCGTGCACGTGTGGGGGCGCCATCTTGGATTTCAGCTGCTGGGGATACCCGTTTTCGTGAAAAAACGGGACAATAGGAGAGGCTGCGGCTTCCTATCTTTCTTGGGAGGCATCCCCAAAGATTCCGCTGACGGGGGAAAGTATTATAATGATTATTGCGCGGTTTGGAGGGCTAAAACGGACACGATTGAAGCAGAGCCCACGGAGCAGGATCAGAAAGTTCCCATCCTCCTAGACGTTGCGTGCGCACCCCCCACATTTCTACATGTTTAATGGGTGGTCCAGTCGAAGTTTGATAGAAACAGTCCAAGTAGGGACCTGGTGCTCATAGAGTACAAAAGAAATATGTGAATAGTCTTATGTATATCATGGCAAAACAGGAAGTCATCCATCGAATAATATGGGAGAAGGAGCGGTTCAGTGAGTAAAGACACTGACTGGCACTGAGTGTGAAGCAAGGTAACCTGGTTCAATTCCCGGTGTCCACTCCTTGGGCAAGTCACTTTATCTCCCTGTGCCTCACGCACCAAAAACATAGATTGTAATCTCCACAGGGCAGGGACCTGTGCCTGCAAAATGTCTCTGTAAAGCGCTATGTAAAACTAGCAGCGCTATACAAGAACATGCTATTATTATTATTAATAACCATTAGCAGATGAAAATGTGGCTAGTTTTAAAGAAGATAGCGCCTATCTGGTTCCTTCTAAATAAAGAAATGCATCAGCCAGGAAAATGTGGCATCAAAGATTTCTTCTAAAACCATCTGGTTATGAACACAGCCAATATGGGAGTAATCCTGGTTATATATTTGTAGTTGGCCAAACACTCACGTGCTGTAGTTGGAGATTGGCTTGTAGATAACTCCGTCCATCAGAAGGGGAGCCTCCGGTGTGCGGGTCCGCAACGAGCAGGAGCAACGGAGTGCGGCGCGCACCAAATCAGTAGTACTGTAGAGAGAGAGGGTGACTGCCGTAAGAAAATATATATATTTATTTGGTCATGAGAAAAAACAGATGTACAAAAAGGGCCCTTCTCCGTGACTCCGTTACTGGTTGGGTCCGAAAGGAGATTATGATTTCCCCAATGGCCAAAAATGAGCCAAATTCACTGTTTCGCCAGACCTTTTTATGGCTTTACAGACCCCCAAAATCAGGCTTCTGCTGGGGAGGAGGGCGCAAATAACCGCTTTCATAGTCAGGATTAAAAGGCTTGGCGAAAAATACTTGCGAACGGGGACGAGGCATCAAATTTTTTCGCAGCTGAAAAAAAAAAGATATACTTTGCCCGGTTTACAAACTAGGGCGAACGTTTTGTACCTCTCTCTTAGAAACTTGAGAGATACATTTATTACACCCTGCATTTCTGATACTGTACAGCAGGTGGCGCCACATACCTGGTAATATTCTGTTCACTTTTGAATGACAGTGTACACACTCATGTACCCTTAGATTTGTATGAATTCACCTTTGGGTCAGTACATGCATATGATAACTCTGGGCTTTTGTCATAAATGCATAGTCGGCTTATGATTTCAGATTGTGTTATTGAGCCTCCGAGAACGATCTGGGTATTAAGTAAAACCCTAATATGTCTGTATAACTTTATTTATATAGCGCAATCCAGGTACATAGCGCTTCACAGCAGTAATACACGGGACATAATAATATAACACATAGTGGGAATGAGTGTTTTGGACCTGAAAGTAACAATAGGAAAGACGTCTGTACTCCGAAGAGCTTACAATCTAACTGGTAAGTAGGGAGAACTTACAGAGGCAGTAGGAGAGTGTTATAGCCCTAACTGCTGCATCACTGGATTTCAACATGGGTTCCATGTAGTACAGATGTGCGGAACTGTTGAAAATGCAGTGTCCATTTTTTTAAACATGTGCTGAATAAATAAACTTGCAATGAAGCCCTTTAATTTGAGATTTTTGCTAGGCACGGCCTTTTCCCCCTTAAATTCCACCTCCTGCTGATTCAGGGAGTGCGCTTTGGGGATTCTACCCCGACCAAGTTCTACTGAAGCTCTGTGAGTACAGGGCAGTCCCATACAAGCTGGGACCCCCTCTATTCACTTACACCATTAATGGACAGTTGAATGTTCTGGCCGTGTGGCTCCAGAGTGCGGAACACCTGAGTGTTTGAGGAGGAAGTTCTGTGGCTGCTGACCAGTTGGCATCCATAGGTTATCACCTACCACCTACCCCCCAGTCACCCTTTAAATCTGACGAAAGGACTCTACACAACTATTTGTTTATTTGTTTATCAGCTGTTAGGCTGGGGCCATAGTGCCTTCCCCTATGCGGAGGCGTGCGCGGCCGTGACGTCACCTGCTTGAAGTGGGTACGTTTTTTCGACCATGGTACGCGCGCCTTCTGTGGGCATGTCTAGGGGCGTGCCAGCGACGTCACGGAGCTGGTTGGCCCTTATTGGGCAAACCGCTCACGTGACCAGCCTGTCGCGCCAAGAAATCAGTTTGAACTGATTTCTTGCGCAACGCGTGCCCCCTCCTGCTTCTGCGCACCTGTGCCCGCACTCCGCATGGACGCGGCAGTCTGTTTCGCTCAGCGCACGGTCTGCCGTGCCATGGCCCCAGCCTAATGCTGCATTGGATCGAAGACGCTTTATTTGTCGCTGATCCTCTGTAATCGCTGAAGCGCCGATATTAGACTTGTGTCTTGTCTCCGATTTGAAATGGAATCGTTCAGAAAGGTTTTCTTTTTCTCACACTGTGTATTAGGAATCTTTTTTTCCATCACAAGTTAAACAAGAGTGTGCAAGCACCGAGTAACCACTAGCAATTCTTCTCAGAGGTTAGAACAAGTTGGTACAGAATGGTATGTTTTATTAATCGAAAAAATGGAAGGCGGTGGGGTGGGGGGGGGGGGGGGGTTTGGAAGGCACATACCCGTGGATTATTCTAGGGAGTTTTCATCTTCGCGGCCTACACTACTGATGCATCTTTACCGGGAAACAACTTTCTTTGAGCGGAGGTTTATTTTCAATGTTTACTCGCACACGTATGTTCAGGTCACTAGGCGGTAAGCAGGTAAGGCTGAGATTATAGTCGGTGCGACAGCGCGTGCGATTTCGCACGCTACGCGAACAAAGTGCAGCAGCCGTATCGGGCCGGCCATAGTGCGCGCGGGCGCGATGCAGAGAGACTGCGCGGCAGAATTTTCAAACGACAAATAATTTAGTTTTTTTTTGGCGCGACGGTCGCATCCCGTGATGGTTCAGCCAATGAGGGCGAACCAGCCTGGTGACGCGTCCGCCACGCCTCCCCATCGTCTCCCCATCGTCTCCCCATCTCCTCCCCAATCGTTCCATCTCGATGCACCCATCGCTTGGGCGACAGGCGCACGTGACGCCATGCGCTCCATCGCGCGCGCCTATTATTATCTTAGCCTAAGGCTGCGCTTATTGTGGTGTCGCCGGCGACAGCGACACAACGACAACGGTGACGTCGGGCTGTGGTTGCTGGAAAAATCAAATTGACTTGACTTACAGCGATCGCGACCAAGCTGTCGCTCCGTCGTATTTGTTTTGAATTTTTGGGAAAAAATCATGGGGAAATGTAGTTATTGCTTTTCTTTGGGGGTGGGGGACGTCCTTAATAGTGCTTGCCTATGGGCGGCACATACCCTAGGGACGGGCCTGCGTATGTTTATTTTGGATGGTATGGTTTCATCCAGTTTTAAGGCCTAATGCACATTTTTGCAGTAACTGACCCCCCACTCTTGACCGCACCTTAAAATCCCAAAGGCCCAACCTTTTTGGAATCTGGCCACAGATGTGTTTAGGTAGTAACCCTCTCCATCTCTATGACCTCCCTTGTTTTGGATTTCATTAGAACTAGTGTAGGGGTATGGACTGATTTCCACCATCTTGCAATTGCGGACTTGGTTGCAACCACTGTGTGATTAGTTTGGTGGTATTTCTATGGGTCTCTAGGAGTATTCCAACTAGCAATGCAAACCAGTCCTTTGGGATCGGCATATCCACCAACTGTGAGATAAATCGGAGAATGTTCTCCCACATTGGCACGCTCTTGGGGTAAAGCTACCATGTGTGAAGCATTAAGGGTTTGTGATTTCAGAATTCACAGTTATGTCTGGGTGCTATTCCATCAACCATTCACTCTTTTACATTTTATAAATGTATTAGCCTGTTTCTCTTTCACATTGGGGGAATCCTGAATTCCAGTTGCCTAGAAGGCTCGTTATAGTAGATGCACCCCTGGGTGTGCTTGAAAACCGTTAACACCACGTGAGTGGAACTAAACAGCCTGGTTTCCATCCGATCCACACTTCGGCAGTACTTTTGATGTGGTAGACAAAATATACCCATTAACACTGTGTGTCTACTCTAAAGACAAAGAATATAAGAGAATATATGTGATTTGCCTACATTCGGTGTCCTTTCGAGAGTATCTGGGGATTTGAATGCAATATACCACTGAACTGCATTTCTATTAGTACTGCAATTGTCTCCAGTCCCGATAATATCAGTCTCACCATTGGGGATTTTTAACCATTAAGTTTCACTGTCTATATCTTTCTGGGCACCTAGAAGATTTTTTGACTAAAATGTTATTATTTTAACTGTAAATTACCCTTCTCAGTTGGATGCATCACTGAGCCTAAGTTATCATTCGTATGGCTTAGATATTGTATCTTTCACACAGATATATAATACTTGTTTTTGGTTGAGTACAATAATACGGGTGTCTATGCTACTGTATTCCATCAACCGTTCACTCATTTACATTTTATAAATAGTATTGTACTGTATTTGTCTGTTTCTCTTTCACATTGGGGGAATCCCGAATTCCAGTTGCCTAGAAGGCTCATTATAGTAGATGCACCCATGGGTGTGCTTGGAAACCGTTAACACCACGTGAGTGGAGCTAAACAGCCTGGTTCCCATCCAATGTTTGGTGCTATACAGATCTGCACTATTTGTTCTCTCTCTTTATATATCCCCGGGGACTACATGCCCTATACATCACTTGCCTGGTTACACATATGTTCAGCCTCGCACATTTGGAATGGATGGTAGTGGCACTCATTTTAAGCACATTGGATGCATATCCATCAGTAGATATCACACTATCCCACCGGTATATTGGTTCTCTTACCTGTGCTGGGTGACCTACAGCCATACCCAAATTCATGTATAACAATGAATGTGCAAACTCCTGTAAATAGCTAGATCACTACCAGATATTTACTGGTTATTCCTATAGGTGGTGTAGCCGCGGGCCCCTTGTAGCCCTTTTGTTAGAGCTGTAGACATTTGAAAGTATATATTGTAGGGTTTGCAGGTTGATAGATATTCTCAGTGTCATCAAAAAAAGCAACCATAACATACACCTATGTTTTAGGGATTAAAACGTTGCAGTCATCAGGCCTGAGTTAAAAGGCATATTCATTCACAGCAGTAGCCTGCAAAGATTCATACATAGTAACAGGTAAAATAATTGGTAAAAGAATAAGTTGTCAATTGTTTTAAATCTCCTTTAGAATAATAGGGTTGGGAGCAGTTGAAGGTTGGACTTTCTGTTCTCGTGGTATAGTTACTGCACCAAAGAAAGAAAGTTCCAACTCTCTAACACTGAGCCTTCAAAAAGCATTATGCATGGGGGACACTATTGCCAGTTGTGTGGATGTCAGCGTTATGTAGAGATTATCAAAGGCAACACTGACTTGCATGGCCTTTCACTTAGGTGTTCAAAGGAAAGAAAGACAGCATGCCACCTCACATCTGCTCAGTGGCACAGAGAGCCTACTGGAACATGCTTACCAAGCGCCAAGATCAAACCATCTTGCCCTTGGGGAGAAGCAGCTCTGGGAAATCGACTTGCTGTCAGAGTGCGATTGAGTACCTGGTGGGCACGGCCGGAAGTGTGGATAGCAGAGTAACAGGTAATATTAGAAATGTATTCTTACATTGCTCTGAATGCAGACGTTTGGGGCCGGCTCTTATCACCGTCGCAACTGCAGATATTACACCACATCATGCTTATACGAGGGCTACTGGGGCGTGAACACGTGTCCAAATGTGAAGATCGCGGCACGGATATGTAAAGTCCTTAGTGAAGCAGCCACAAGGCGGGGAAATCATTCATATAACATTACACCAGTAATCAATATGAGATGTAATGATTCAAGCTTTGAAGACAGGTCACAAAATGTTTGCTTCCAATCACTGGAATAGATGGATCGTTGGCAGCTCCTCACTAGGTTACATAGAGGCCTACATTTGCTTCTTTACTTTTCACTAATAATATTTGAACGGTCTGGTCTTCTAACACTCGACCACATGATCACGTGGTCACTGGCAGAGCCCCCCATTCCCCCCCCAAACCCCCCCACTCCCCCCCAGTCCCCCCCCCCAAAATCCCCACTCCTCGCCCAACTTCCTCCCCACTCCTCCCCCCACTCCTCCCCCACAGTCCTCCCCCTCCACGCCCCCCCCCCCACTCCTCCGCACTCACCCCTCCCACCCCCCCACTCCCCCAGGACATGGACAGCAGTGGAGGGTACTCTGCGGAGCGGTGAACGGACCCTCCCCCAAGTAAGCGAGATTTCTTGCGTGGCGCACCTCGAACGTCACTGGGCCCGTAGAGTGCCGACCCTTATAACGTGCAGGGTACAGATGTAGCAAGACTTGCCCTCTTTGGTGCCGCGGACGCTGGCGGTCACACAACGGCGGTGGTCACGGCACGGAAGGATTAACGGTGCGGGGGGGTCCTAGCATGGACCCTCCGACGCACGAGCGCGGCAGACACCGCCCCCAGCGCGGCAGACTTTTGCTTGTTCGCCCGCGACACTGGGGGCTCGCAAAGGGTTAAGACGACATATTAAGCTCGTTTCCGGTTACAGTGGCATTGGCTGTTTTGCCGGCATTTGCATCGAGAAGCATATTGACCGAGTTTTTTGCGCCACTTTTGATAAGGTGGATTTTATTGACAAATATATTTAGTTTGAGCTTTAACGATTGAAACCCTTGGAGTGTTATAATCTTAGGTCACATAAATATTAACATTTCAGTGAAGAATCAATGTCTTTTCTGTAATACCTGAAATGGTACTGTGCGGTAGTTGGACTTAATTTATTAATTATAATAGAACGATGCAGTCACTACATTAACCTGTTATTGTCGCAGCAGACATTATAACCCCCTTAATGGGAAATGACGCACAGAATAATGCGTTCTCGCCTTTCCCGTTGTTTTCACCGGCCCTGCTGTTACATATTGCGCTAGCTGGGGTAATGACGTTTGCTGAATCTGTATATCAATATCGAACTGTTGTTGTGGCCACATTTCCCTGTTAAAACGAGACAAATCTCTCCAATTCATTGCTCCAGAATAAAATCAGTCCACACAATGGATGTCAATGGAATAGAGACCTCATTTATCTCCATACAAGGAGTTTTCGAATGTTGCCTTTGTTTAAGCTGTCATCACAAATACAACAACCAGCATCACTTTAGTGCGGAGACTTTTTGTCGCAAGTGCCCAAAAGTGACCCTGCAGTATGTGCTCCATAAATAGCGTCAAAGCAAAGTATCGCTCTGGGACATTTGGTAGCGGCCGTTTTGCCGCGACCAAGTAGCTACTGGCGATAAGCCGCCTCTCACCTCGCCGCAGAGCCATCTCGCTGCAGAGGTAACCCTCTAACGTTAACCCTTAGTCTAAAAAAACCCATACCCTTAAAAACCCCTTCACCATAAAATCCTTACCGCGATCCCTTTACCCTAAAAAACCCTCAAGCCTAAAACCATACCCCGGCCCCCTTACTCTAAAAACCCTTCAAGCCTAAAAACCATACCCCGGTCCCCTTACCCTAAAAATCAAACCCCGGTCCCCTTACCCTAAAAACCATACCCCGGTCCACTTACCCTACAAACTTCTTAACCTAAAAATCCCTCATGCCTAAAAACCATACCCTGGTCCCCTTACCCTAAAAAACTTACCCTGGTCCCCTGCCCTAAAAAACCCTTACCCTAATGCTAATTACATACCTTGGGGCCAAAAAGGTAGCGGTGAATTGTCTCGCTAAACTGCGGCGACTAAAAGCCTGCGGCAAAACGGCCATGTCCACTCGTCCCATTCCGTAGAGAATTGCATCCCTTTCCTCTCCTTCAGTTTTACTAAAACTCCCCGCTGTGTTTTGTAGACCAGAAGATTCATGCGATGTTTACGATCCTGAAAGCCTTCGGCTGCGTGTCTACGAGCGAGTCCAGCAATTCCACCCGCTTCTCAATGGTTATGTCCTTGGACTTCAATGCTGCTGGTCGTATAACTGCAGGGCACCTACAGGTACTGATTCAACCCCAGAGGTGGCTGCACTAATGCAACCGAAGTAAAACCTAAAGGCACGGTTACATTACTGTTACTGTTATGTTATTAATATTTATGGGTATTAACATCAGGCTACAAACACTTCCATAAATCTATAAAAGCATTGGGATAAATATACAATATTGGATATATTGGTGAATCACATCAGGTGAGAATAAGGTTTTGTGTTCCCATGTGTTGGTCTGTTAGCAATGTGATATAATAAAGTAAGGTAAGAGGAAAAGCTGACACCGTGGTCCTTCAATGTAAAAAGTGTAGTAGCAAAATGACATTTAAAACATCATTTGTAAGCTTCCTTCTAAAATATTCTTAAACAATAATCCTAATAAATGTGCCAGAAAGGCTTAGGGAGGCAAGTCGTCCTTGTGATTTTGAAAGCTCTCCTTGTGACTTTGGGCAAGCTCTCCTTGTGACCTTGGACAAGCTCTCCTTGTGACCCTGGGAAAGCTCCCCTTGCGGCCTTGGGCAAGCTCTCCTTGTGACCTTGGACAAGTTCTCCTTGTGACCTTGGACAAGCTCTCCTTGTGACCTTGGGAAAGCTCTCCTTGTGTTCTTGGGAAAGCTTCCCTTGTGTCCTTGGAAAGCTCCCCTTGTGTCCTTGGACAAGCTCTCCTTGTGACCTTGGGAAAGCTCTCCTTGTGACCTTGGGAAAGCTCTCCTTGTGTCCTTGGAAAGCTCTCCTTGTGACCTTGGGAAAGCTCTCCTTGTGTCCTTGGAAAGCTCTCCTTGTGACCTTGGGAAAGTTCTCCTTGGGACCTTGAACAAGCTCTCCTTGTGACCCTGGGAAAGTCACTATCTCCTTGTACCTCATGCGCAAAAATTAGATTGTATGTTCTAAAGGGCAGCGACTATATAAAAAAAACCTTTTTATATTACTGATGAAAAAGTTACACATTAAAAGAGGTTCCTTGTCGCACATTTGTCTCTCATCCTAACATATAAAATGTATGGGATAGAGCGATGGCCGCAATCTGACCAGACAGATCTGAAGAGACATCAGTGACGTTGCGATCACGTGATCTTTCGCGAGGAGCGATCACGTGATCTCTCGCGAGGAGCGATCACAAGATCAAAAAGTGTCGGAGCGGCTGTGGCACTCTGGTACCACAACCTCCCCCAGCACTCAAATGGTTACTCCTGACCATGGGCGGATTGCCCTATCGGGCGAACGGGGTTGCCCCGGTGCAGTGGGGTCGGTGCTGTGGCTCCCCTGCTCCCTGCCCGTCTGCAATACTCTCCCTCCTCCTGTCGGCACCGGGATCCAACTTTCGCCTGACTGGTGGAGGGAGCTGGAGGACTGAGCTGCAGAGTCCACGGAGCGCCGCAGGACCGCCCCTCCCCCCCAGGGTGTGCGCGTGTGAGAGGGGGTGTCTCACCTTCACTGGAGCGGTCCTCCTCCTGCAGCAATGCGTTGTCATGGTGAGTCGACGCCGCCACGTCACATGACAATGCATTTCCATGAGAACGTGACCGCACATGATGACACGTTGCCATGAAAACTTGTGATGTCACATGCCGCCATGGCGTTGCGGCATTTCAATGTATTGTCCGGGACGGCAGGTATGTTCAATCCGCTCCTGACCCTGAAATGGGGATTTTACTGCTTGGTTGGACGTTGTCTCTCTGTCTCTCTCTGTCTCTCTCTGTCTCTCTCTGTCTCTCTGTCTCTCTGTCTCTCTGTCTCTCTGTCTCTCTGTCTCTCTGTCTCTCTTCACCCCCCTCCCCCGCGAGGGTACATGTTGGCGTGGCTCGCCATCTGCAGCGAAAATAACTAGTTGCATGGAAAAATGTCATGAAAACGAAATAAAGCGTTACAAAATGTTTTTCCTTTACTTTCTCCCTTTTTTTAAGACCATGCTTTTGGAAAGAATCCGTGTGGCTCAACAACCAGAAGGCGAGAGTAATTTCAACGTGTTTTCGCAAATGTTGACCGGAGCGGATTTGAGTCTCAGGTAAACAAGACTCCGCGGTGCTAACCGTCCCCCGCGCTTTCTAGTGGTTGCGTTTTGCTTTTGCTGGTTGATACCTGCGCAGTATTTGTTGGGCGCTTGGCGAGGGAGAATATGTGCAAACCGCTTGTTTCTGTTTTTTAATCAAAGCTATATATCAAAAGCAAGGGCTAAAAATGCAGTCAATACTCACATTTAAAAAAAATCTAATTTCCTCAAGTCATTTATTTTCTTCACTTTCAACAATTTATTAGTTTTATGCAGTTTTGCACCGGTAGAGAGACTTAGATAAACAGCCCGCTATGGACCAGATCCACAAAATCTCCATTAAGTGACTTAACGTGGCGTAAACTTGATGGACATGTGTCTATTTTTCAACCTCATCTACTATGTACAGTAACTATGTCACTAGGTCACCTAACTTAAAGCAGCAATACGAGTGTAACCCTGCCTCCCCCCTCCCCTCTTCCCCCAGACTCTACGGTGGTGTCTAGGGTGCATGAGGGCAGATTACATGCGGTGTGGTGCGTACCTGTGAGGAACAGGAGGGCCTGAGCTTCCCGCGATGTTGTGGGGGAGCCAGGACCGGGCTTGTGGGGTGGTAGCCTCCATGATCTCTTAGTGGTGCAGCGCCTCCATCTTCTATACTCCCAGGAATATGGGACAGGACCGGTATAGAAGAACCCCTTGGGTCCCAGGGTTGTACTCTCCAAGTCACACACAGTCTTTACGGATGAAGAATAGTCTCTTTATTTGACAAAGCAACAATATTCCAACGATAAGGGCGTCCAACAGCCGCAACACAATAGCCAGGACGGGTTATACACCGCTCGCCTTCGCCCAGATAATTCCTCCTCTCCTTCCCTCCAAGTCACTCTTCCGGCAGGATGGTCTGGGCTAGGGTTTCAATACCCCGTGGCCCACCCCCGAGGTTAGCCTCGCGGTGGGTCTTGGATTCTCCCCCATCACCCCTGGCAATGGGGTGAGGGCATTGGTCCACCAAGTCTATAACTCTATCAGCTCTACTAAAGGACGCTGATTCTTTCCGCTCTGCTTTCTCCTGCACTCTGCGCAGGGGAAACTGTAGGCCCCTCCAGATCCTCGGACCGATCCGCAGGATTTCTTGACTCATGGCCTCTTAGCGGCACTGCATACTCCCGGCATAACTAACCGGCAACTCCAGACTCTGACTAATCTCGAACGAAAAAACTACTACTCACCGGAGTTGGCTGCTAAATATAGAGCTAGCCCCGCCCCTCGTGATGTCAACAGGACCTCCCCTCGTGCTCACGCCTGCAGCAGAGTCCAGGCCTGCGCCTATCATTCAGGATAGGGCTATTAAGGGGGAAAACCCAGGATGATTGCTGGTGCCTGATCTTAACAGGACTTACCACAGCAGAAGGAAGATAGGTATAGCCTGTGCTGTTTACAGGGGGCTACACGAGTTTCACTTTTTTTATTACCGTTTTGAAGCAGGGGGTCTTCACAGCTGAACGGTGTTCATTTCAGCTTTGCTTCCAGACATACTTACCTCCGTAGCGATGTCGGTATCTCAGCAGTCAGAGAAACTGTGTGCCTAACATAATGGTGGCGTTTAAATGTCACGAGTCACGTGGGCCAATAGGAAGCTGCGTCGTCATCCGGTGCGGATTCCTATTGGCCCGCGTGGCCGGGACATTTAAACTGAGAGATACCGGCACCCTCTACGGAGGTAAGTGTCTCTAGAAGCAGGGGGCCCCCGGAGCTGAAATTAACACCGGAGACCCCCTGCTTCAATCCTGTAATAAAATAGCACGTTTGGCCTAACCGTGTGCTTTCAAAGGACAATAATGTTAACTCATGTTTTCTCCCGCAAAAAGCATAGTGTTAACTTTAACGTTAGTGAGAAAGACATGGAAATAATATGCAAATTAGGTGTTACCATAACAGGGCATATTCACAAAACCGCATCAAGGTTAACGTGGGGACTTGACGTTATAGTTGTCATACCTAAACTTGGCGCTACTCACATCTAGGCCTAATAAGGGGATTTTATAGGGTCTGGATGTATTAAGACCGTTGCTCCGTTTTTGACCCGTGTGTTAACTTGCTGCTTGGGGAGTATCAGAAGGAGGAATTAGGAGAGTAATGAGGTGCATATTTTAATAAAATATATCAAGCTGTGCGTCTCTGTGCATCATTTTGTCTCAGTACCATCCGCCAGTATTAAGGTGGCGTTTAACATTCTGGCTTCACGCCATCGGCGCCAGATGAAAGAAATGGTTTTTGACACAACTGTTCAGCGTAAAATGATGCTCTCCATCAAAATGACACTTTCTCATCTCCAAACCCCATGGGGGCCGTTAACAAAGTTACAATATCGTTTTTTGGAGCATGATCGGTATTAAACGCCATTCAAGTCAATGGCAGTTAATGTCCACACCCGTTGTCGGAGTTCATGAATCTCCCCATGTAGCACCTACACAAAAAGGAAGCGCAAAAAAAAGGAAAAGCCATCAGTCAAAATTGAAAAACTTTATAATATGACACGAAATGCATAGAGGTGACGTCATCACGCAGTGGGGAGCGGACGTGACGACGGAAGCCCAACTAGCTGCGGATACTCACCAGTCCTGCACAGGTGTGTTCCCTTCCACACGTAAGCAGCAACAGCATGTTACACCCTGAACTTTCCCATCTCTAGTTCTGTGGGAATATGACTTGGGGGAACCTCCACTAGTGCTCTGACTGTGTGGGTTAATAGATCTATTAGGATCCATTTATTTTATATTCATCATGTGTGTCTGTATGTGATTTGTAGTATGGAATTTTGAGTCAATTTATAAAGTTTTTCAATTTTTGACTGATGGTTTTTCCTTTTTTGCGCTTCCTTTTTGTGTATGTTTTCCGGTTTGGCCCCGCGGATCACGGGAGAGTGGGAGCAGCAGACGGATACCGTAGCTTTCTGGATACAGAGGGATTTGTTGGGACTGCGCATGCTTTTTCTTTTTATCGCCCCATGTAGTACCTTGGCCTTTGTCCTGTAGAGTGCCCGAGTGCCGTTTCGGTGCTATCGGACACCCCTATTGAATACAAAGAGGCTTCCTGTGCAATGGCACCGGTTGTGTTGTTGATTACAGAATAAACTCTTCTCTAATTGCGTGCTGGTACTCAATGCCTCTGGGCTGGGATCTCATGGTGTCATCGAGTCCAGTTGCCAACCCAATGCTATTCAAGTTTCGTCTTGGTTCTGGAAATCAGCTATTGGAACCACTGAAGAGAAGCTCTGTATGGTCTTGGACAGGGTTGCGTAAACTGGGGGGTGCGGTTGTTGTAGAGGCCCCCGCTCTCGTCCCCAAGGCATTTAAATGAAATGCCCGGGGCACCGTGCGACCCCACAGCGTCATTTGACCCCCCGTCACCATGGCAACGCGGCGGCAAATGATGCCGTGGGGTCACAAGACCCAGCAGTGTCATTTGACACCGGCAAACAGGTAAGGGGGGGGGGGGCGCAAGCAGGCAGGGGGTGCAGCACCAGAAGTTTGGGCACCCCTGTTCTAGTACATTTGGTCGCGACTCTTTTGCCGTGACCAAATCTCTGCCGCCAAGGTAAGTCCCCAACTTTACGCCTTACCCTAAAAAACTATTCTAACGCTACGCCCTACCCATAAAACTCTAACCCCTTCACCAAAAAAACCCTCACCTTAATCCCCTCCCCTAAAAACGTTAACCCTTTACCCTAAGACCCCTTACCCATAACCCTTACTCCAATCCCCTACCCTAAAACCTTAACCCCTTACCGTAAACCTCTTATCCTAATTCCTTACCCTAATAACCTATCCTCCTTACCCTAAAATCCCCATCCTTAACCCCCTACCCTGACCGCTAAATTAACCCTTAAACCAACTTACCTTGGCTGAGCGTCAAGCGGCGGAGTGGCTGCGGCAGGGCCGGACGCCAGTGGAGACTTGGTCACGGCAAGAGGGCAACGGTCCAAATGTCCCATTCCTCTGGCTCTGTATCACTGCACAGTGCTACTTATCTTATTTGCTAGAAGGGACAATGTTTTCTTGCCAGATACAGGCATACCCCGCATTAACATACGCAATGGGACCGGAGCATGTATGTAAAGCGAAAATGTACTTAAAGTGAAGCACTGCCTTTTATCCCCACTTATCGATGCATGTACTGTACTGCAATCGTCATATACGTGCATAACTGATGTAAATAACGCATTTGTAACAGGCTCTATAGTCTCCCCGCTTGCGCACAGCTTCGGTACAGGTAGGGAGCTGGTATTGCTGTTCAGGACGTGCTGACAGGCGCATGCGTGAGCTGACGTTTGCCTATTGGGCGATATGTCCTTACTCGCGAGTGTACTTAAAGTGAGTGTCCTTAAAGTGGGGTATGCCTGTATACTGTAGGAAACAAATGTTCCCAATGTCTGCTGCAAACATCAAGTTCTCCAGCAGGGGGAGTAAAACTTCTATAAAATGCAGCTGCTCAGCAGGGGTAAGTTGCTAGAAACACACAGAATGTTCTGTACTGTGCAGTTGTGCGGATAAACATTTTGCTTTCATTTAATTTACATTTTTAGGTGTTTAGACCTCTTAACCCCTTAAATGCCCACTGACATAGCTACCACCTCATGAACTCTGGCACGCCAGGGGACCCCATGACATACAGACCCGGTGACCGCCATGACGGAGGATTATCACTGCCGGGGGGTCCGATCTGAACACATGGAACCTCCCCCCCCCTGCAGTACGACCGCGCGAACCCTATCTCCGAAGCCGCGGCTCTAAGCTTTTTCAGCCGTGGCTTCGGACGCAGTAAGTCTCACTACACCTGTAATAGTTACGTCCTGGGCTTGTTGCCCGTTGTCTAGGGCAGGGGTGTGCAAACTGGGGGGCGCAAGATTATTCGGGGTGGGGGGGGGACACACGGCGGTTGCAGAGGCCCCGCGCTCTTCCCCCAAGGCATTTAAATGAATGCCGGGGGATCGCGTGACGCCTCTGCAACGTGCCTTACCTTGACTTCGGCCACTGTGTCAAATGACACCGCGGTGTCACGAGATGTCATTTGACGCCGAGGACAAGGTAAGGAGGGGGGGAGAGCAGGTAGGGGGGCGCAGCGGGGAAACTTTGTGCTCCCTGGTCCAGGGGAGAAGAAAATCTGCCCAGACGAGGAATGAAACAGGAGACCCCACAACTTCGATTTCATGTCTTTAACGACGTCCCGAGGTGCGATCGCATAATGTGACACCCTGGTGCCACTGCCCCTTTGGCACTTAAAAGGTTAAAGCAGCAGTCCCCATAATTTTGGGGGTGCTTCCTTTCAGCAAGCATCCAGACCCATATTTACGAAGCGGTCTTCTGCTATGACACCTTCTGCCCAAGTACCTGAATGGGCTGCACGATGTCTTCCAGCAGTGGCAGGGGGCTTACGGTAGAAGGCTGCTTACTAAATATGTCCCTTGCTGCTTTCTCCATTGCTTCCTGTATTGTCTTTGTGCATCTTTTTTCCTTTACTTCTTTCTTTTTTTTTCTATTATGAGGGAATTTCTGTTTAATTTTATTTATTTTTTTGGTCCGGAAACAAAAGGTGTTAGTTGTCACCTATTATGGGAAAGGCACGAATGCATCGTTATGCACGAATTAACAGCTGTCCATGCCAGCCACACTGTACCTATTAGACCCCAAACACATCTTGCCAACTGTAGCTGTATATAAAATTTATAAATCAAAAATGAAGAATACCGTTCTGTGGCCAACGAAATGCTTTTATTTGTGCAAGCTTTCCAGATACACTGATCTCTTCTTCCGGCGGTGTTACAATGGATAAAGCAAGAAATGCTATATATATCTATATATATATATATATTCTCTTAGCCATCAGTTATTGGCTTCATGTTATATTGACATTGCCTCTAAAGGATTTGATGCATGGTTCAGGCAATGGGAGTTTTACAGCCTGGGAATAGCCTGATTGATGTCCTGTGTCAAGGCGACGTCTAATGGGAACCAAGAGTGGACAGATGAATAAATATGTAAACAGAGCCTCCTTGTCCTTTACAATGACATTGTATGGTTGATCTAGTACTGTATGTACTATCAAAGCAGCAGGCATGTAAATAGGATGTCAGGCTGTATGACTATGATGACACGTCATCCATCATTGGTGGGACCTCACTTGTACTACTGTGTCCATGTCTGTCTCCAAATGGATAGATTAGAGGTGGTCCAGGAAAGATTAGCAAAGAGAATGCAGTGTATACATTTCATGCTTCAGAAGTAAATACCATGTGAGTAAGAGACCTCATTCTGTGCATTATACGGTCAAGGATCACAAATGCATAAACAGGGCGCACAACGGAAGTGTATTTCAGAGGAAAAGAAACTCCAGGAAATGGGGGCCATGCATTTTGGTAAAAAGTTCTCTTTTTCTTGTAGTGGTTACATCATTGTTACATCATTTACAATAAGACACACAGTTAAAGTGAATGTAGATCCCAATATGCAGTGACCCATCAATGGGAGTGACATTCGTCAACCGTGCAAACATTGCGCCATCTAATATACCTGCTGTTGAAAAGGCAAATTTAGTAAGCAGCGCTACTGCACGACACCTTCCAGCATGGACGATGAATGGTCTGTGTCTTCCGGCATGGAAGGAGTCTTATGGAGTAACACTGCTTAGTAAATATGGCCCACTAGGGCCATTCATGTGAAAAGCGTCTAGTAAATTTTGCTGTTTATGTTCAGCCAGCAGGCGCAGATTGCTGCTTTAACAGTAATGGACTTAGCTTCTTCTTTGGCGGTATTGCACCTATAAAAATGTTGAGTATAACCGTGTTTTTAGAGCTTGATTCTGTACATAAGTCCAACATGTTTGTACTCCAAGGCACGGTGTAATTGTAATCTGTCTTCACTCTATCCAGGTCCGAGCTGCACTTGCACCAGATGGCTGACAACCACTCCTTTGGGATCGCGCCATGTGTGAAGGTAGGAAGGGGCCACTTCATTCTGCACATTGCTGTTTCCCCCTCTGTCCCACTCTTGGGCATGTCTGAAACGTGACAGGAGAGATCACTCGTAGCCTAGTTAAGGCAGCAGTGCAACAGCAAGAAGAGAAGCTTTCTATAGCAATCAGGCTCCCGGGGATTTCTCCTTGGTGCTTAAAATGCTATGGCAGATACTTCTTCCTCATTCTATAGATACATCCATAAAACACAATGTAGCATCCAGCACGCCCCAAATAACCAATACTAAATTATTCCTCAGCATTTATAGTGTAACTTGGTATTGAACACCTACAGTGTATTTGCAGATGGAACCAGCAAATCATTTGTTTTTTCTTGTTTTTTATTTGCTGTGTTAACCCTTTCAACAAAAAAAACAACCCAGAAGGTTAGATAATAATTGAGAACTAATACGTGCTGATGGCTGGGAATGTGAAATTGTACCTGTTAATTGTTGAGCAGACGCATGTAATAGGCTGTTAGTGTAATTGTATGATGACGGACAACTCCACTGCCTGGAGCGGCTCAAGGATTTTCTTCTCGACTCCGCCAGTCACTCACAATTATTTTATCCCAACATCATTTCACATGACAAACTGCTAAGTAGCCGGAGCTGCTCATGAAATACCTGTCAGGGCGAGATGTTGCTTTGAATCCAGCGGTTTATAGCCGGTGCAGCCTTAATTTGACATGCCACATTCATTTTTTTTTTTTCCCGGCTGTCAACTTTTTAGAATACTATACATTTAAATCTCCTCCAGTAAAGGGGCAATGGTACTGTAGATTTGAATCTTGGCCAGCAGGAGAGACATGGGGGAAGTACAGATGTAGCAGACATTATCTGTGCTCGCGTTGATGCTACCGAGATACTTATTGCAAGACATACTGCGGCTCCTTTGAAAACAATGCTAACTTGTGTCATCTCTTTAATGCAGTCTCTGTGTTATTTCTTGTATTAACTAGCATTAAAGGTGCTGGTAACATTCATAAACACACGTGTTCATATAGGTCAGTGGTTCCCAACCCAACGTGAGAGCTTACAGAGGGAATGAGGGACATTGATGAAGCAAAAAGCTAAAGTGGCTGCTCATTGTGGGATGGAGTACACCATTAAGATTTGAGGGTGGGAATGTTAGGGGGGGTGTTACATAGCGTGGAAATCGGTGTAAGCCGTGCAGCTGGTCCCTATGGCATTGGAGGGGGTGATTTGGATGTTAGAGGCAAGGCGAGTAGGCTTTCTTGAAAAGGTGAGTTTTTGAGTAGATTTTAAATGTCTGAATGCTGGGGGAGAGTCTGATGGTGCCTGGTAGGGAATTCCAGAGAGAGAGAGAGATGGGGCAGCACGGGAGAAGTCTTGTAGGCGGGAGTGAGAGGAGGTACTGTAATAAAGCAGGAGGAAAGGCAGATGTCCGGACAGAACGAAGGGGATGTTTAGGTATGGATTTGGGGATGAGGGCTGAGATGTAAGGTGGGGAAACGTCGTTGAGACCTTTGTAAGTCAGAGCTGCGGTTTAACATTTGATTGTAGAGGATATGGGAAGCCAGTGTTGGGGTTTGCATAGTGAAGCTGCAGATGTGGAGCAGTGAGTGAGGTAGATGAATCTGGCAGCAGCGTTTTGGATGGATTGGAGTTGGGAGAGGCGGATAATGGGAATGCCAACTAGGAGAAGGTTGCAGTTGTCCAGGCGGGACAAGATAAGTGAGTGAATTAGGATTTTAGTGGCATCATGGGTGAGAAAAGGGCGTCTCTTATCGATATTTCGGAGTTGGAGACGACAGGACTTTGTGAGAGACTGAAAATGAGGAATGGAGGAGAAATGAGTCAAGGATGACCCCTAGACAATGGGCTTGAGGTGTTGATGAGATTGTGGTGTTATTGACAGTGAGTTTGGGTGTTGGGGTGGCAGTGGAAGGAGGAAAGAGTATTAGTTCTGGTTTAGACATGTTAAGTTGCAGGTAATGGTGGGACATCCGGAGGAGTTTGCGGAGACACAGTTCTTGACACTGGACAGGAGAGAGGGGAAGGCCAGGGGATTAGAGGTAAATTTGGGTGTCATCGACATAGAGATAATAATGAAAGCTAGAAGATTGTATTCGTTCACCAAGAGAGGAGGTACTGCACCGACACACTTTATTCGAGCAAATACCCGGTATGTACCTGGCAGATACCTGGAATGCGCCGCTCCTCACCTCTGACAAGCCCCGTTGCATTTGCCTTCCCAGCCTGGGTTCATGCCTGGCTGATGGGCGGCTGATCTGTTAAATGAGGATGATTAGGATTTAATAGGCTGCAATGCTTCGCGTGTCTACCAGATGGCATAAATTCATGAATTGTAATGCAGTGTATATATATATACTGTGCAGTATTGCAGCCAGCGGGAATAAAATGCTTCAATCCCTGCCTGAAAAATAACTCAATGTACTCGGGCAGAAAACAGTCACAAACCTCAATACACCCGGGTATACCCGAATTCGTGGGACTAGCCAAGCTCGAATAAAGTGTGTCGCCAGTGTATAGAGTGAGAAGAGCACAGGGCCAAGGACAGAGTCTTGTGGGACCCCAACAGAGAGAGGGAGGGAATCGGAGTAGACACCAGAGAACAAGTGGTTGGATAGGACGTGAAACATGAGAAGGCTGTGTTACAGAGTCCAACAGAGTGAAGAGTGTTCAGGAGAAGGGAGTGATCAACAGTGTTGAAGGCAACAGAGAGATCCAGGAGAATAAGTAAGGAGAAGGGACCCTTAGACTTAGCTGTGAGTTGGTCATTAGCCACATTTGTTAGTGCTGTCTCGGTGGAGTGTATAGGATGGAAACCAGATTGCAAAGAGTCACGTAGGGAGTTGGAGGAGAGAAAGTGCGTCAGTTGGTTGTATACAAGTAGCTTGGAGGGAAAGGGAAGACGAGAGGGTGGTAGTTAGAGGGGGAGGCTGGGTCAAGTGAGGGTTTCTTTAGAATGGGCGTGATGAGTGCATGTTTAAAAGAAGATGGGAATGTGCTGAAGGTGGGAGAGAGGTGAGGTAAAACTGTGTTAGGGTGGGGCTTAGTATGCCAGAGAGGGAGCTGAGAAGATGTGAAGGAATATGACCAAGGTTGTAGGATGAGATGATGAAAGGAGCGTTGAGACCTCATCCTCTGTAACAGGGGGAAATGAGCTTAGTGTGGATTTAGTTGTGCGAGGGGAGGTAGGTATTGCGTGTGGAGATTGACATGAAGAGATGTCATATCTGATTGACTAATTGACTGTGACATACTGTAGGTGGCGAGGCCTCAGGCCATGAAGGTAGATGGGTGTGCAGGTGTAGTTGGGTGGGGAAGGGAGTGAAAGGTGGCAAATGGGCGTTGAGGGTTGGAGGACAGAGTTTGTATGAGTGAAGAAAAAGAAAAGTAGGTTTGCTTAGTAAGGGAAAGGGCAGTGTTATAGGACGAGAGCAGCGGAGGGTTTCCCATTAGGCCCGTTAGGTCCGGGCCTAGGGTCGCAAAAATGTCCACCCCCATATATTTGTGTCGCGCTCTCGGACCTGATGGGAAGTCACTTAACTATTACAGCTGCCGCCCTCCTTCTCTTTCTGAACCACAGTGTGAAATTACGCAGCGGACGTCACCAACATGGCGTCTTGTCATGGCAACGTGACGTCGCAGCGTCAAATCATGTCACGTTACCATGTCTTCGTGCCATCCGCGTCGTCATTTGACTCTGCAGTTCAGAAGTAGGGGGGGGGGCGGCAGCAAGGAGGCGGCTGCAACAGCTAAGTGCCTAGGGGCGGCGGAATTTCAAATCCGCTGCTGGACGAGAGCATGAATTTATTAGGGACAAAAATCTGCTTTACAGCAGGATTTCCTCCAGTAATGTTCTGCAGTGCGTTAGCACTTTTGGAGGTAGCAGGTAAAGTGTGTGCCATTGTTGTGGCTTAGATTGTCGGGAGTGACATGTGGTGGCAGGAGCCGTCTTGCCTAAGGCTTATGAGAACTTTTGATCCTTTGACCGCGGTAAGACTTGATACATCTGTAAGTTACAACTAAACACAACTCAAGATCACCGGACAATGGACAAGTCATAGCCAAGTGTCTCTATAAAAATATTTTCCTACGAAACATCCTATAGTTGGCTTCTGTATTGAAACCATAACGGCTCTGTATAATCGGGCGCAATGGACGTTTTTGGAGTCAAATTAATATTTAGAAGGCATTTTCCCCGGCTGGACTATTCTCGGTTATACTGAAACACTTCATTACTTTCTTCCAAGCCCACTTGCTAGAAAGGTAAGTATGAAAGAAACGTATTTATTTAACATAGCAGAGTATTTAGTGATTTGCCTCAGGAGCTGCATAGAGCTGTGTCTAACTGCAACAAGAGCAGGTTAGAACTCCTCCACTTTACAAGATGGCTACCATGTGTCCTGTTTACCTCAGTCATTCTCTTAAAGGTACAGTGCTTGCTTGTACTGTTTACGACTAGACACTACACTGGCATGAGTCAGTTTGGTATTTGAGAGAGTGGTTATTAGAGGAGGTACCAGACCCACCTAGTATAATGATATGTGGAAGTACTGTATAGAAGAATGAGATGTCGAAAAGGTTGCATCTTTATTGTTATTTAGCTGTATCTGCATAACAATTATCTGCCAAACTTGGTGTAATCTTTTTAGATAAGCACCTCTTCCTTGCAAAGGGGTTAAATTACAGTTAAAATGGTAGAGGGAATATTGATAGATCTTCTGCCACTGACTGTGCTGGGATTAATATATAAAGCATGTAATACATTATAAAACAACCAGTAAACATGACACAGAATGTGTTACATGGCTGAGTGCTTTGTCTATTGCATGCCCAGTACATGCTGCTTAGCACGCTTTGCAGTGCTTGTTACCCTGTGCAGTGTCGCTGAATTCAGACTTTGACTTGCTGCAGTCACTGAAATGAAGCAGGGTAAGTTACAGGTATATCAGCCATTGATTGGTCCCAGTCCTTGATTCTTGTTCGGTAGCTATTTATCAAATGGGAAGCCAAGATAAATTAGCTGCTGCAAGCGATTGATCCTTTTAAAACCTGATGGGAGGATCTCTGGCAGGCAAGCACATAACCAATCAATGCAATTTCATTCCCCACTAATCAGCTCAGCGTATATAGCTGCACTGATTCAGGACAGACGTGTAACCGCTGAGACGGAAACACTCCCATTACAGCTCTGTACGTGCATTGTCATTGTCGTCTGTGTCCTCTATGCTTCATTTGTTCATCTCCTAACTTCTCCTTGGCTTCTCTTGTAAATACTCCCCAAATCACTAAATAGTGGTCTCAAGGCAAAATTGGAGTGCAGAGAGGCACATGATGAAATTATGACATTGTCCCTCTTTTTACAATCTTTGCTCCAAAATTGACTTTTTATATATAATTTAGCTCCCCAAAGATGCCAAGACTAGTAGGGGGAGAAGAGTAAGTGAGTTGTGATGAGATCTGCTGTGGGTGGTGAGAAGTATTCCGGAGGTGAGAGTGGGAGTTTAAAGGCCATAATTACATAAGCAGTGCCACTCCATACGATACCGTTCAGCAACGCTTAGTAGACATGGGCAAAACCAGGTTTCGGGAAATCAGAATCTACGAGAACTTTACATTCCAAAACCAAATCACTTAAGATTTTAAGAACGAAAACCAATAACCCAACATGGTTTAGAGCCAAAACAGAAACCAGAACACCTGACCAAGTGCCCATCTCTAAGTGTTCCTCGACATATTTTTTGTTAATTGTTTTAAAATGTTCAGTTTATTTGATCATGTTGCTACTTATTTGGGGTTCTTTCCATAATTTGGTTAAACTCCCAAACCATATAAATCATGTTTTGGGGGGGGGGGGGGGGGAAAGAAATAAAACCAAAGCACAAGTGAAAGTGCCCACTGGCCACCGACATAGCTCCGTAACTATGCCCCTTAATGTTCTGTGAGGGGCGTCATACCTCTATTCCTCTGTGCACCATTCAGTTAGTAGTTTCATGTTTTTTCTGTATTCTATATTCTAACATTTTTGTTGACCTACAGAACTGTGGCACCAGTAAACATTTGAGTGTAGGAAGGTCCACGTGAGTGTTATCAGTTTCGGGCATGATGACAATGCGAACACTTGTGTAGTGAGCTCAAGGTCGCGACCTGCCACCCAATGACGTGAACACAAGGTGAAATCCTCCTCTCTTCTGATCAGATCACATTCACCAACCTTCTTCAGAAACGACCCACACATTGACGATACTCACTGGACATCACAAGAGCCACCAGCTTAACTCTGGTTGTGGCGGTGTGGAATATACCAGGAAACGCACAGCAGAGACAGTTAGGAAATGCCACAATAAGTCATGTCCGAAAGTTTATACGACAGTACCGTTTCCTGTCCAAATAGAACACGTTACATTGTAATGAGTTCAATTACTTTTTACAGGGGACTTATAGTACAGGGCACATTGCACTTTGGTTACAAAGAACTTTGGGACGAAGACACCCTGATCATTACTATCCCAAAATTAGAACCAATTTACTTGTGGGATCATGGCTGTTTTTAGTCCTTTGACACTAAAAAGCTGGATTGAATGGTCAGGCTGCTATTGTCAAAACCACTCAATTTGCTTTGTGCTGGAGAACTGTGAAGAAGATGCGGATCTGAGTTCTCGGGTTAAGAGCCATGCAGAATATAAACGTTCTCAAATCATCCCATTAAATGGTAGTTGAGCCGACAATCTACCAAAGACTTATCTTACCAAAGACTTCCAGCTCCAACACTGGGGAAGAACGTGTGCAGTAGAATTAAAAAAGCTATGTGACAGGGAAAATGTATTTCATAAATCTTTCAAACGAAAAGTTTCTTTGGTAAAGCCAGGGCTGTTAATTTATCCAACATTTCAGACTTTAATAACTAGATAATTACGAAGACGTCCGATCCCACCTTGTCCCTTTCAGAACAATGTTTTGCTGGCTTGTAGTAAGTCAAAGTGATGAGCTGTAGTTGTGCAGGGAGTGCAATAATTAAACCAATCTGATTCATTTGTGACCATTTCCATCTCTTCCAAGCACCTTCTAAAGTGTCTCATCACCACCCATTTCTCGCTTAGCAAAATATCTAGGAGTACTGTAGCTTGTGTGGGCATTGAGTGGTGAACCAAACGGCAGACAGGCTGCTACTCCCCCAACTATAATGATCATGTTTCTAGAGCTGCTAATAAGTCTGGTTATTTACGTGAATAACATCTTCCTTGGCAGCTTTAGAATGCAGTTCTCAGTTCGGTGATTTGCTAGTTCTTAACCCCTAGTGGTATTTATTTGATCATAACACTATTAGTCGTATTGAATGATGGAAGCGTGTGCTGTAGCTCAATTGGAAATACTACAAAGTAGAAATGCCGGTTATATAGATCTGGAGTGCAGAGGCAATCACATTAGGGTGTCTTTGTCTGTACAATCGATCGGGAAAATAGTACAGATTTTACTGCTCAATGTGAATTGCAGGCAGGAGAAACTGTGTTGTGGGTCCTCATTCTTACAGTGAAATAAGTGCAGTCACTATTCAGAAGAAGCCATGTTTACAGTATTGACTAGAGAGGTGATTTTTTTTTTGCGGACCTTGTTACGCCTCGGATCGGTCCGTTCTTTTGGTCTGTGGATCGGTCTCAAAAAGTAAAATCCGCCGTTTCGGATTTTTATTTTTATTTTAGAGAGTAATTTGAAATCCGTGGAATATATATTTTTTTTAAAGATTTAATTTCTCTGAAACGGTTCAAGCACATTGTATGAAAATGTCACATGTTGCAAAATAATACATTTAATGCTTTGTATCAAGAATCTAGTCGTTAAGATATACCGTCTAATTTTTTTATCACTTGGAAAAAAAACAATAAATGTATTCCAGCTGCACCAATTTAGTTGAAACTTCTGGTGCATCTAAGGCTGGTATTATACTAAGCGCTGGTGCGCGTGTGGCCACGCGCACGGCAATGAAAAACACCTGTCTTCCACTGCTAATGTGCGCGTGCACGGCAGACAGCGTTGGGGTGGCACCTTGGTGGAAATGCAGAGAAATTTCTATTTTCGAGGGGCTGCCATGCCACGTGACACCATGAGCCACAGTGAGGCCTACCCTTGTGATGTCATGCCCACACCTTCTAGCCGCGCGCGTCACCATTTGGACTCTAGGCACAACACTCGTGCCACGTGCACTGCAATGCTGTGTGCCCGCACGCGTGCTAGCGCTTAGTATAATACATGCCTAAGTTAGGATGGCAGAAAGGTACCCTCAAAATGTCATCAGAATCGGTCAAGGCGTTTGGCTTGTGGAGAGAAAACACAAACAAAATAAAAAAACACCCAGATGGACCACCAAGTCTAGTTGAGGTCTTCACTTCGTTCACTCGCTCATCCAATCACTGATGTCGATAAGACAGGTCATTCCCTTCTTCCAGTAGTGGCACAAGCTTTGTGGCAGCCCTCCGTGTTTGAGGGACTTTTCTGTCTTCATTGATCTACAACAATGCTAGTCGTGGCACTCTGAATCACACTTGTTATCTGGGAGTTGAGTTGAATTTTCATGAAGCCATAGAATTAAACCTAGGAACGATCAAACATATGGTTATTTGAAGCATCAATTCATCCATCTCATGAGCTTGTTGACACTCTAAGAGTCCTCAAGGATCACCAACAGGTCATGCTATGACTGAGCCACTAATTGAGTCACCCGTGCTGAAGCAGGAATATCCTGAAAACCTGACCTGTTGGTGGCCCATGAGGACTGGAGTTGCCCACCCCTGCTCTAAACAGTTGCTGAATGTGCTAATATCCTAGTGTCTCTTGATTCTCTCCCCTTCTCCTTGGGGGCTGGATACCGAGGCACCAGAGCTGTACTTCTAGGATATATTCGATTTCCCAATAATGATGACCCGGTATCATCCAATCTTCATGGCCTACAGTAACAACTCCAAAAAGAATACACGCTGCCATTTCTATTTATCAAACAATGAAACACTTCAATCCTGAAAAATATAGAGTTTAATAATAATAATGGCATGTTCTTGTATAGCGCTACTAGTTTTACGTAGCGCTTTACAGAGACATTTTGCAGGCACAAGTCCCTGCCCTGTAGAGCTTACAATCTGTGTGTGTGGTGCCTGAGGCACAGGGAGATAAAGTGACTGGCCCAAGGTCACAAGGAGTCAACACCGTGAATTGAACCAGGCTCCCCTGCTTCAAACTCTCAGTGCCAGCCAGTGTCTTTACTTACTGAGCCGCTCCTTCTCCCTAAATAAGCAAATCTAGCATCCATTACCATAAAATCATAGAGCAGAGGCAAAAGTGTCATTTTTTTTTTACTATTCCACTTTTATTGCCAGCCTTCCACTAATATTGGAAAGAAAGAACACATATATTATAAAAATCTAATTAGAAGCAACATACTCAACACGTACTGCCCACTCCAATTTTTCTTGTTAAATAGACATCAACATTAGCCTAAATGATCACTGCTTTGTTGAACTCCTTATTTATACAGATCCTGTAGGCTGTTGTGACAGGTTCATTTTCTGAGGCTTTCAGAAACTCCCCGGACAAATGTCTAATTATAATGATATTGTCCGTGTTAAGCTGTGCACGTACTGTAGCTTCTAATTCTAACACCCACAGCACATCTGCCACCCATATGCACTTGTAATGATCTACAGCCATACTGCCCGGGATAATCAGCATACTTTAATAATGTACGTTTCCACATTCCTGCTAATAAGGAGACGTGCATATCATTATTAGGTATTCGGTGAACATAGGTCAGCGAAAAATCTTTGTAATGTATGGTGCATCGTTTGGAGTGATAATAGAATGGAATCGGCCGACGTGTGCATTTTTATATTCTAGAACGTGTATGTATACAATTATACCGGGCAATAAAAAATGTGTAACCTCCTGTAACTCCGTACAGATGTGACGCGGTTACAAGTTTCCCGCGGTGCGTCACAGGGGAGCGGGTGCACCGCGGCCGCGATCACAGCCGAGCACGATGCCGGGTCCAGCGCTGAGGGAATTTCCCAGAAGGATTAACACAGCGGCGGCTCCTGCTTCTGAATGGGACTCGCGCTGCGCTAATCCTACCGGGCTACCACTAGTCGGTAAAAGTGAAGCAGAGAGAAGCAGTGTCTCTGTCTCTCTGTGTCTCCCCGCACAGCTCTTATAGCAGATCATGCTGTTTTTATTATTATTTTTAGTGCATTGGATTGAAGCAAGGGGTCTCCGGAGCTGAACCGCATTAATTTCAGGTCCGGGGACCCCCTGCTTCCCGAGGTACAGGCCTCCGTATCAAGTCCCGGTACAGATGCAGCAGCCATTATTCTTACACTTCACGCGTTGTATACCTCGGAATACCCATGTCATGGCGCGGGATTTCTTCCAACCGTACCGACTTAAGACGCAAGTGCAGAAAATGGCATTTTAGTGTTCTGGTTTTTAAACACCTGAAATTGACACAGTAGCACAGTACTGATCACATTACAATTCATTCATTCCATTGCACCCAAAGAAACAGAATCCATAAAATCACGTGGCCAGGCCATTTAAAGCTGCAGTTCAGTCAATATCCTGCATGTGTGTTTTTTTTAATAAATCAGTTCTGTAGTAAGAAAAAATAAATTTAGCATTTTCTGTTTTTAAAAAAACAACTTTGAAAGACCAATTTTCTTGTATTCTATTTTAACAGCCATTTGCTAAAGCACTGCCCCTTCATGTCCTGTCACAAGCCCTGGCACACCCCTTTGTCAGCCCTGCCCAACCTCTAGCACATGTCAGTGCAGGAGTGCTCATGAATATTCATGAGCTTCCACTGAGAGACAGAAGCAGAAGAAAAACAGATCCCTTCACTAATTATGTCACCAAATTTCGCCTATCAATACATGGAGAACGAATTGACCTGCAGCTATACAGCTCTTTAGGTAATTAGAGATTGCACACATGAAACTATTGAAGTAAAAAAAAAATTAAAAAAAAAAAAAAAAGACTGAACTGCAGCTTTAAACTTACAGGAGATACCGGCACCCCATACTGGGGCCTGTACCTTGGGAAACAAAAGGGGGAATTTAACCGCTTTATTACCTTAGTGGTTAGCCACTAAGGTAATGAAGTTTTGATCTTATATTATTTTTATTTTTAGTACATAGGATTGTAGCAGGGAGTCTCCGAGGCTGAACAGCATTAATTTCAGGTTCACGGACCCCCTGCTTTCCGAGGTACAGACCTCCGTTGCTCTCTGTAAAAAGATTTGCTGAGGCTAAAGCATTTTCACAATAAGCCCTTGTTCATATATGCAATATGCGGTGAAGTTGAAGAATTCAGCTCTTTTTAAATGAATGGGACTGAAATCTTTTCCAGCATGGGAAAGGTGACTCCCTAGCATATGAAATAGAGTCTTAAGTCTCCATGATAGGGCTGAGGTGGGGTTTGTATACAGTACAGTGTATGCACTCAGACTTTAAGGGCAGAATTCTAAAAGACAAACATTCCCAATGCTACAGCCAATCTGACAAATGATAGACCGAGGCTATACTAGGCGCGCGACGGAGCGTGTGGCGTCGGGCTCGCCGTCCGCAGAGGCAATTTGTGGCCTAGGGGGAGATGCGACGGGGGGGAGGGAGGGGGCGTGGCCTTCACGGCACGGAGCTGGTTCGTCCTCATTGGCCGAACCGCTCACATGACCCGGTCGTCGCACGACAAAAATCAAATCATTTTGGTGCGCTCTATGGCCGTACTCATTGAGGTACGGCCTTTTGTTTGCGGCGCTGTCGCTCTCACCATGGCCGCCGCCATATACTTTAATAGTGTTGGTGTGGTGGGTTTGGGTTCGGAGCTTGCAGAGGTTGTGTGCATTTCAGAATTCTCTATAGTTTCGAAGCGGATGTTAGGGGTCTTTTCAGCCGAAAATCTCTATTGAGCTCAATGGAGAATTTTCGTCCGAAAACTGCCTGATTGGCCACTTTGGCTAAAATACAACAAGCCCATTAGCCTTAACGTGACGTTAAGTTAGGTTAATCAGCACGTACTTACATATTTAGTAAAATAAAATATTTTTTATTAAGCCACTGAGTTCTGCATATGGCTCCGGCCCCAGTCCTCCCTGCTGCACGCGCGCCTGGCGGCATTGCGGTGCGTGCAGAGACTACAGCCACGATCGGCGATCTGTAGGGGAGAGCTAGGGGGGAGGGGGTTGGGGCCATGACGGGGGGGGGGCGCAGTCATGACGGGGTATATCAGCCCTGCCATTGGCTGCACGCCACCACGTCTTCCCTGCCAGCATTCGTGTCACAGCGCTTTGCGCGCCCACACACACAGCCACTGAGGCCTGCCCCATGGAGGGCTGTGCTGTTGTGAGTGGCGCTCGCTGCTATCACCACCGGGGACCCAGACTTAGGTGTGGTGGTAAGGCCCCAAGATATACTCCATTATTTCCATATATATTTGTTGGTGGGTCTGCCATCATTAAAAAATGGCCACCGCCAATTTCTTTGCCAACAAAACAAATGGTATTGATGAGATCATTGGACAGGCTCTGGTAAAACCATTGACGTCACTATCTACTATCTCACTTCCAAGTCTTTGCTGCTACTGAGGACTAAGGTCCACGATAGAAAATATTGAAGGATCTATGGCTGGGCACTTACAATAGTTACGAGGAGAAAAGATCACTGCTCTGATTGCACTCATACCCTCCTTCTAATGAGGTCTTCATTAAAGCTAATTTGAATGATTTATATTAAAATAATATTGGGAAAGTGGTGAAAACACAAAACAAAACAATAGAAACCCGGTACTGGCAGCAGCTAGTTTATATACAGTGAATCTCTGATATCTCTCTTGAATGCTGCTGCAGATAAGGTATTTTTAATGAAATGAAGTGTTGCATTAAAGCTGCAGTTCAGTCTTTTTTTTATTTATTTTTTTTATTTATTTTTTTACTTTAATAGCTTCATGTGGGCA